>NW_017673849.1:62904-73394 GCF_001879085.1 Nicotiana attenuata
AGGATTTTGTAGAAGAGGTTGATGACTTTATTAGACATGCAATGGAACTTCCACCAAGAATAACTAAGACACGGTACCCGGTAGAGTGTGCCTTTAATTGTTCTTCTCATTAGCGACAATGATGATGAGAAGGCAATGGCATGTGAATCAAATAGTGATGGTGTAGGTAGGAATTTAACATTTCCTAAGTAGATAAAAGAAGAGGTTATAGAGAAATTCTCTACTTCATTTTCCAAGAGGAAAAGAAGTTTAATTGAGAGTGACGAGGTTGATGGTGATGGAATGTGTTCCGTTGGTCATGGCAGTTCCCATAAAACGGGGATCATAAGACTCTATGATGACAAAGACGAAAGGAAGTTTTATTCTCAACTTTCTTCCAAGTATGATCCGTAAAAGCTTAATGGAATTGGTGATATTTATTCGGATTCAGACAATGATTTGACTGACAAAAGTATGGAAATGCTAATAAAAAGAATTAAAGGTAAAACATTTTTCTTGGAAGAGTTCAGCATCCTTCTCTACCAAGAAAAACGTTTCCATACTTTTATCAGTCAAATCATTGTCTGAATCCGAAGAAATATCACCAATCCCATTAAGCTTGTACGGATCAGACTTGGAAGAAAGTTGAGAATAAAATTCCTTTCGTCTTTGTCATCATAGAGTCTTATGATCCCCGTTTTATGAGAACTGCCACGACCAACGGAAAACATTCCATCACCATCAACCTTGTCACTATCAATTAAACTTTCTTTTCCTCTTGTAAAATGAAGTAGAGAATTCCTCTATAACCTCTTTTATTTACTTAGGAAATGTTAAATCCTACCTACACCATCACTATTTGAAACACATGCCATTGCATTCTCATCATCATTGTCGCTAATGAGAACAACAATTGATCAAAGACACACCCTGTCAGGTACTGTATCCAAGTTATTCTCTGTATCCAAGTTCATCCCGAGGATAATCACCAAAGCCACCAGACAGTTTTATGATGCCAATGAAGCAAGATCATGAGCTATTCAATGAAACTCGTATTGTAAAGAAGAAGAAAGAGACTGATTCAAAAAGGTGGGTCGAGGGTCGAGCCTCGACTATACATGTATGTTTTTTACTTTTCATTAAGTATTTTGATTTACTTTTATATAATTTTGAAATACTAATTCAATATAATTTTTCTTGTAGGTTCGCTTCACAGCTGATGTGGGGGAATTCATACGCAGTCAGCCACCTAATGAATCGGGCGAGGCAATACAACTTTCGGACGAGGATGCTGAAAGAACACTCCTTGAGTACTTTATATACTTTGAACTAGACAATAGAACCAGTTTTCGAATGTGCTTGTAATAAGCGTTAACTTAGTTTTGTTAGCTTAATGTGTTAGTTATATTGAACTTTATACTTTGTTGCTTTTAATTGTTGTTGTTGTTGGCATAAAATGCCTGTTTAGGATTTTTGGTAAGCTGACAGGTGGTGTAGCTGCCAAAACAGGCAGTTTCTACCAAAAATATACCAAAAGAAGCGACCAACTTTGGTTGCTAGTTGGTCGCTTTTCACTTAAAAAAATAATTTTCTGCGCTTGCGACCAACCTTGGTCGCCACTAAACCCAGATTTCCCTAAAGCGACCAAATTTGGTCGCTATTCCGTTTAAAAAAAACAATTTCTGGAAATATAGCGACCAAAGTTGGTCTCTTATAATTAAAAAAATAATTAATTCTTCATGTTAGCGACCAACTTTCGTCGCTTATTTTTAAAAAAAATAAAAAAATTAATAATAAAGCGACCAACTTTGGTCTCAATATCCAGATTTTAAAATATAATATTTTCTTTATAGACCAAAGTTGGTCGCTTTTGTTTTATTAATAATAAATAAAAAAACGTAATTTACATGTGGCGACCAACTTTGGCCGCCAAAGTTATATTATTAAAATATTAAAGAGACCAAAGTTGGTCGCTTTTTTCTTTACCCGGAATATTTGGTCCTTTTAGCTTAGAGACCAAAGTTGGTCGCTAATTGCCGACCAGCTTTGGTCCCTAAGGTAAAGGGGCCAGCTTAATTTCGACCAGGCCTAATTGGTCGCTTTTTGGTCGCTTTTTGGCCAATAAGCGACCAACTTTGGTCGCTTTTCGTGATCGCTTTTTTCCGGATTTCTAGTAGTGATAGACAAGAATGTAGAGAGAAAGAGAGGAGAGATTCTTATTTCTTCAATATATTCAAGTATATACAATGTGATGCCCAAACCATCTATTTATAGGATGATATTGTAACGACCCGACCGGTCGTTCTGAGCTTTTGCACTTTGATCGACAGTTCTCAGGCATGACTTGCCCCGTGTTATGTGCTATGACTAATGTAGGTCGTTGGTTTTGGCTTCAGGAAAATTCGGAATGAATTTGAAAGAACAGTTCAGTTGAAAGTTTGACCAAGAGTTGACTTATTTGTATACGAGCTCAGATCAGAGTTTTTATGATTCGGTTAGCTTTGGGGGATGATTTGTGACTTAGGAGTGTGATCGGGAGTGATTTTGGAGGTCCGGTGTAGAATTAGGCTTGAATTGGCGAAGTTAGTATTTTGGTGATTTCCGGTTGATAGGTGAGATTTTGATCCGAGGGTCGGGATGGAATTCCGAGAATCGCAGTAGCCTCGTTAGGTGATTTGGGATGTGTGTGTAAAATTTCAGGTGATTCGGAGGTGATTTGGTGGGGTTTTTGATCGAATGCGTGTTTCGGAAGTTTTAGAAGAACTTAGGCTTGAATTCGATGTGAATTGATGATTTTAGTGTTGTTGGATGGGTTTTTATGATTGGAACAGGTTTGAATAACATTGTAGGATGCATTGGTATTTTTGGTTGAGATCCCGGGGGGCCTCGGGGTGAGTTCGGATGGTTAAACGGAGAGTTTTGGAATTTTGCATGTTGCTAAGTCTGCTGCAACTGGTGTTTTCGCTTCTGCGAATCTTGGACCGCAGAAGCGGTCTCGCTTGTGCGAAGATTGGACCGCAGAAGCGGTGATGGGACCTGGGTGTTGATTCCGCAGAAACAGTTGGGGAAGCCGCATCTGCAAAGCCGCAGATGCGGGATTTAAGTCGCAGAAGCGGGTTTTTGGATTATGGGAATTTCCGCAGAAGCGGAAGGAGACCGTAGAAGCGGAAGTCGCAGAAGCGACATTTTGACCGCAGAAGCGGTTTCTGCTGGAGAGAAATATTTAATTCATTTTCGCGAAATTTTGAGAAAAGTAACATATTTCACTTCGGACTTGGGGAGTTTTTGGGCGATTTTGAAGAGGGTTTTAAGGGCTTTGATCAGGTATGAACTCTTGGACTTAAAACATGATTCAATAGTGTAAATACATGGATTAGAGCTGAAAACTTAAGAAATTAAATGTCAAAAATGGTGGTTTAGGGCTTGAACCTAAGAGAGCTTAAACTAGGGATTTGAGGGGTCCAATGGACTCCGATTCTTGTAAATTTTTGATATGCATAGACTCGTGGCGAGATAAGAAATCCGTTGGTGTGGAAGTTTCTGAGTTTCGAGAAGTGGGCCCGGGGCTCGGGTTTTGCTAAATTCGGGAATTTTTATTGTTTTTCGATTATTTTTATTGGGTTTTGTTCCCTTGGCATATTGTGACGGATTCGTTGTGTCTTTGGATAGATTCGACGCGCGTGGAGGCCGAATTGAGGGGCAAAGGCGTCACGAGCTAGAGATTTCGCCGGTTCGAGGTAAGTAATGATTGTAAATACTGTCTTGAGGGTTTGAAACCCCGAATTACACATCGTTGTGTTACTTTGAGGTGACTTGCACGCTAAATGACGAGCGTGGGGTAGAGCACCGCTGGGGATTGTGACCTAGTCCATCCCGAATGACAATTTTAATGAGTAATTGATAGTTAATTGTTTGATGTCATTATACCTTGGGATATATGCCATGTTTGGGGTTTTGTGCCGACTTGATGAGACCCTTAGGGGCATTTGACTGATTTTTCTCACTCTACTTGTTGAAAGTATATTCTCAGTCATGTTTTATCTGTTTATTTCTCAAACCTGGCTCTATCATTATATTCTTAAAAATGCGGAAAAACTGTCTGGACTGAGTTCCCCGTTTTACTGAGATAGACCGAGGGTCTGATTGTGAGAGTGACGACTGAGATAGACTGAGAGTCTGATAGTGATGTTAATGACTGAGAGAGGCCGAGGGCCCAGTTGTGAGGATTATATATATATATCTATGGATCGGGCTACACGTCGCAGCAAAGTATATACATATGTATGGATACAGATTGGGCTGCACGCCGCAGCAATGCTTATATGGATCGGGCTGCACGCTGCAGCGATATATATATTGGATCGGGTTGCACGACGCAGCAATGCTTATATGGATCGGTCTGCACGCCGCAACAATGATCGGGCTGCACGCCGCAGCGATATATATTATGGATCGGGCTGCACGCCGCAACAATATTGCGCTTGGGCCATAAGGGGCCCCTCCCGGAGTCTGCACATCCCCAGTGAGCGCCGTCGATGATATATGGATCGGGTTGCACGCCGCAGCGGTTATTATATATATATGGATCGGGCTGGACGCCGCAGCCGTTACTATATGGTACCCATTGAGCGTGAGTGCTGAGTGTGAGCACTGATTGGTAAGAGTTGAGTCACGAGTGGCAGAGAGGATAGCCCGAGGGGCGATAGATATAGACATGCATATGAGTGATGTTTGCCTGAGAGGTCTGTTTATGAACTTATTGATTTCCCTTCTCTTTAAAGTGAGTTTCTATCGAATATGTTGATTGATTGACTGTTTTCACTCATCTTTATATTGAGCCTCTGTCGGAAGCTGAGCAAATGTTTTAAAACAACTTTTATTTAAACTGGGGTTTATGAGATGTTCAGAAATTAATCACTGATTTGGCATTTTGTTATTTCCACCGAGATTTTCAAGTTATGAATTATTTATGATTACTGTTTTTGCCCGAGAGGCTGTTTTACGAACTATGCTTTGCCCGAGGAGCCGATTATTGCTTTAATCTCTATTGTTAATTTTAAATGGTATTGAACCCCTACTGAAACTGCTGGAAACATTTCAAAAATGATTTTTACTAAAAGTTGGGTTTTAATAGGGAAGGTTGACTCGTATCATGATTTGAAAGCCTGTTGTGATTATTGAGCCTAGCGCGAATGTGGATTCATTGTTTCCTACTGCTCAGTCTTTAGTCTTTATTTACTCTTATTACTTACTGGGTTGGAGTACTCACATTACTCCCTGCACTTCGTGTGCATATGCAGGTATTTATTCACCCGGTAGCAGGTTTTGGCTGATTGGAGGCAGAGCTATAGGAGTTTAGCGAGGCGACTGCCAGCGTTCGCAGCGCCGCTTCTCTCTCTGTTCTTCATTATTCCTGTTCAGTGTATTTTTAGACCTTGTAGTTGTATTTACACTCTTATAGATGCTCGTGACTTGTGACACCCCGATTAGGGCTGTGTTAGGTTGTACTTCCGCTAATTAATATTAATAAATGATATTTAGATTGCTTATTCATGTTTAACTATTTGCGGAAAAGGGGATATGGGTTGGTCGGCTGGCCTTGTCTTCACGACAGGCGCCATCACGACCGGTTCGGGGTTTGGGTCGTGAAAAGTTGGTATCGGAGCCTAGGTTACTAGGTCTCACGAGTCATGAGCAGGTTTAGTAGAGTCTCGCAGATCGGTACGGAGATGTCTGTATTTATCCTCGAGAGGCTGCAGAACCTTTAGGAAAACTTCACATTCTTGAATTCTTATCGTGCATCCTTGATTCAGCTTGAAAAGAAACTCTTGAAATTCCTTCCACGCGTTTGTATGCGCGCATGAGCGCTCAGTATCAGATGTGCCTTAATGGCTCGTGATTCCCCGATCGAGGGGCAAGATGTGATCTCTGTGAGTTTGATGTTGGGCCAGTCTGGAGGACTTGAGGCTGGATCTTTGCCTATGGCTTGAGCACTGAGGTGCTGATTGTGTGAGTATGTGTTTTGATCTTATATGTTCGGCAGTGTCCCTATTAGTGGAAGTGGCAGTTGAATGGCCATGTGACGAATATGTTAGTACTGCAAGATGTATCTATGTAACTTGGAAGCGACGAGGAAGGTCTACTGGATGATAGATGAACTATTAGGTGTTTGATTTTCCATTGTAATTGGATGTGTGGCCTCGAGTGATGGGCGCGTGAAGGATCTTTTCATGTCTTCTAGATGGAAGTAAAGTAAATTTCATGTTACGGTATGAGTTCAGACTCAGGAAGACTAAGTGGCTGTGTAATGTGTATGACGATGGAAGGTATACGGAAATGTTATATTAAGGCGAAGCAGGTGGGTTATCTCCTGCGGAGTGTTCCGAAGTGGTGTGATCCTTATGTGTATGTTAGAAGACCTCATGTGTAATGGAAGGGTACGTGTTGAAATTTGAAATTTAGGATTTGCTTAAGAGAGTGGGCTTAACTGTTGCGGGAATGGATGCGAGATTTGTAGAAGATTTACAGAACTAGATGGTCAGTGTTTTCACAACTTCTAAATGATTTGAGTTTAATCTCACTATGGTATTGCGACGTCAATAGAGTAAAAGTGTTATGAATTATTGAGCGTATCTTGATCTATGACTTCGAGCCAAGTGGGGGAGTCTGCTGTGAGCAGTTGATTGCACGGTTAGGTGCTATGATGGTTCCAGTTTGGGGCATGCGAGTGAATTAGCTATGGCTAGAGTAAAGGAAGAATTTGACAAGGGTCATGTTATGCTTCATAAAGTATGAGAATCACGGAATGTCTGGAGTGTCATTGGTAAAGAATGCTCGGCGCATAGAACAGGAAGTTGCTTGGTCGTATCGGGATGAGGATTTCATTTTGCGGCATCGGAGTGCCAATGAGGCACGGGTGTTTCCATTCGTTGGGTCAGGAAATTTGTAGTTTGAATAAGAGTGAATGACTTTCGAGAATGGTTCTAATGTGTTCAAGATTCTACAGAAACAATCGGGTATCTCAAAGTTGTGTATGTGGTTAGAGACTGTGTTTTCATTGGAAAGAGGTCAAGACTTGTGGCATTTTATGATTTATTTATGGGCTCCTATGTACCGGTATCTGGAAATTAAAGGTAACGGATTCAGAATTCGCAGGAAGTTCTTCAGAGTAAAGTATCCTGGAATGTAGTGTTTCTAGGGATATTGAGAGAGTATTCAGCGGCTTATGGGTCTTAGACAGTGTGGTCTTGTGTTTGGGTCTCGTGTAGTGAGCCTGGGATTGAGAGATTGTGGTACTACAGCAAGAGGGAGCATCAAGTTGAAAATGAATCAGAAGGAAAATGTAGGTAGATGGAATGGTTGATAGTAGACCGAATCGGTATGGTAAGGATATGATCAATTCTGTGTATGTGTTCGAGGTAATGGGTTCTTACAGGTATTTTGCAGCAAAGCTCTTGAGTTCTGACAGCTTGCTTAGCTCGGTCTAGTTAGAAGGATTTAGTCCTGACAGTTTAGCTTGTGCAAATGGAATTGGGAGAGAGTTCTTGTTGGGTTTTACCGTGGTTTGGAGATGTATATTTTCTGTGGGCATGCGGAGCATGGGATGTGTCATGATTTTTCTTCTAAATGGATCAGTGGAAGTTCTTGGCTAGATGAGTTACAGTTCAGTTCTGAAAAGAAGTTCATAAAACTCTTAGGTAACGGGTAGCCTCAGATAATCAAGGAAATGGTATTGTTAATTGGAAGTGATTTGACGGGAGTATATGTTTCAGAAAAAGGGTGATGTGATTAAGCTGATGATATTTTGATAGTATTGCGGCACTCTCTTGTTGGATTCGACTGTTGATATTCAGGTTGGCTTGGCAGCACAGAAGAATTATAGGAGTATGCCTCGTGGAATGATCGAGTATCGGATGTGTGTTAGATGTTCGGGCAGTGTAGCTGGGATCAGATATGGCAGTTCGTGTGCTTTATGGATTGAGAGACTGAGAGTTCCAGTGATCAGATGGCTTTGTGGTTGTGGGCCGTGAGAAAATAGCTAAGGTTAGTCAGAAGGTAGTATGTGCCATGGTTCAGTCATTGCGAACCTTCAAAGAGTTAATTATCTATTGTGGATGACCAGAGTTGATTTGGGGTTCATCGATAGGTCCAACATGGATGTGCGTTCTGCACCTGGTCAGATTTGTTTACTCCGAGCGGCTATTGTTGGAAGATGTGCCATTCGATTGTTGTTGAGCTTATTCGTCATATGTAAGTTACCCTCCTGCATTACGAGGAGTTGAGATTTGGTGGTTATATGCATAAATGGTGCGGTTTCAGTGGGGCTTTATAGCGGGATTTGAATGAGACGGGCATTTGGGCGTTGCATGATTCGTTGCGCACTAGATGTGTTCCTTCGGGCTGGTGTGGAATTGCGTCATTTGCTTCTCCATAGTTGTGGTGGTTCACTTTTGGGTGTTAGGCATCAAATTGGCTTGGTTGATAGTTTTGGACATGGTGACTTGAGGTGTTTCATGTGGAGCGGTGTTTGGATAGGATCGCATTGTAGCGAAGCTACGTGGAGATATGACCTTTCGGGTTAGATTCATGTGTTCTATTTCTATGATGTGAGACGGGTTCTCAGCCTTGTGTTGTGATGGTATTGGTGAGCTTGTTGTACAGCTCTCTCATTTGAGTCATTTTCATGGTTTGAGTAAGTTCAGATCGTTGCTCATTAGTGCGCGGATTGCACGAGTTGTGGCTTTAGATGGTATTGGTGTGTCATGTCACCAGAGTAGTTGTGTTAAAAATCAGATGATATGGTTGGGATCTAGAATGAATACAAACGGATTCGGTTTCAGTGTATTGAAGGGATATATTGATGTTCCGGCTCAGAAATTTGCTAGGGTCGTTGCCAAAGGAGAAGTCGCTTCATGAATGGTTGACCTGAGGAATGGTTATGGCTTACTGTGTGTTTTATTTATATCTGGCGGTATATGAAAGTGTTAGGATGAGACTTTGGTGATAAGAGGTTTTCTACCGGTGTTCGGTTGTTGTGTACATCTGCTGTGAATGGAAGTTATCGCTACAGGTGTTTGAGTTATGTGGTATATCAGATAATTGCACCTGAGGTTGCAGGTATGGGTTATTACAGCTTGTTCGGGCTTATTCAGCGTATAAATGTGAAATTCTGATTGTATTGATGATTTCGGAAGTGGAAATGTGGTTCTATGGTTTATGGGCTAGATTGGATTGTAAAATTCCAGTTTCTATGTGTTGTCAGACCTATAAGAGGTAGGGTGACGTGGGATCACCCCCGGGAATATGCTTGGTAAGATCATTCAGCTATTGGTTGGCTTCTAGGACAACTCTGGGTACGTTCGAGGACGAACGTGTGGTTAAGTGGGGGAGGATGTAACGACCCGACCGATCGTTCTGAGCTTTTGCACTTTGATCGACAGTTCTCGAGCATGACTTGCCCCGTGTTATGTGCTATGACTAATGTAGGTCGTTGGTTTTGGTTTTAGGAAAATTTGGAATGAATTTGAAAGAACAGTTCAGTTGAAATGTTTGACCAAGAGTTGACTTATTTGTATACGAGCTCGGATCGGAGTTTTTATGATTCGGTTAGCTTCGGGGGATGATTTATGACTTAGGAGTGTGATGGGGAGTGATTTTGGAGGTCCGGTGTAGAATTGGGCTCGAATTGGCGAAGTTAGTATTTTGGCGATTTCCGGTTGATAGGTGAGATTTTGATCCGACGGTCGGGATGGAATTCCGAGAGTTGCAGTAGCTTCGTTAGGTGATTTGGGATGTGTGTGTAAAATTTCAGGTGATTCAGAGGTGATTTGGTTGGGTTTATGGTCGAATGTGTGTTTCGGAAGTTTTAGAAGAACTTAGGCATGAGTTCGATGTGAATTGATGATTTTAGTGTTGTTGGATGAGTTTTTATGATTGGAACAAGTTTGAATAACGTTGTAAGATGCATTGGTATTTTTGGTTGAGGTCCCGGGGGGCCTCGGGGTGAGTTCGGATGGTTAAACGGAGAGTTTTGGAATTTTGCATGTTGCTAAGTCTGCTGCAACTGGTGTTTTCGCTTCTCTGAAGCTTGGACCGCAGAAGCGGTCTCGCTTGTGCGAAGATTGGACCGCAGAAGCGGTGATGGGACCTGGGCGCTGATTCCGCAGAAGCGGTTGGGGAAGCCGCATCTGCGAAGCCGCAGATGCGGGATTTAAGTCGCAGAAGCGGGTTTTTGGATTATGGGAATTTCCGCAGAAGCGGAAGGAGACCGCAGAAGCGGAAGTCGCAGAAGCGACATTTTGACCGCAGAAGCGGTTTCTGCTGGAGGGAAATATTTAATTCATTTTCGCGAAATTTTGAGAAAAGTAACATATTTCACTTCGGACTTGGGGAGTTTTTGGGCGATTTTGAAGAGGGTTTCAAGGGCTTTGATCAGGTATGAACTCTTGGACTTAAAACATGATTCTATAGTGTAAATACATGGATTAGAGCTGAAAACTTAAGAAATTAAA
>NW_017673849.1:73737-113119 GCF_001879085.1 Nicotiana attenuata
GTTGTGTTACTTTGAGGTGACTTGCACGCTAAATGACGAGCGTGGGGTAGAGCACCGCTGGGGATTGTGACCTAGTCCATCCCGAATGACTATTTTAATGAGTAATTGATAGTTAATTGTTTGATGTCATTATACCTTGGGCTGTATGCCATGTTTGGGGCTTTGTGCCGACTTGCTGAGACCCTTAGGGGCATTTGACTGATTTTCCTCACTCTACTTGTTGAAAGTATATTCTCAGTCATGTTTTATCTGTTTATTTCTCAAACCTGGCTCTATCATTATATTCTTAAAATGCGGAAAAACTGTCTGGGGTGAGTTCCCCGTTTTACTGAGATAGACCGAGGGTCTGACTGTGAGAGTGACGACTGAGATAGACTGAGAGTCTGATAGTGATGTTAATGACTGAGAGAGGCCGAGGGCTCAGTTGTGAGGATTATATATATATATATATATGGATCGGGCTGCACGCCGCAACAATATTGCACTTGGGCCGTAAGGGGCCCCTCTCGGAGTCTGCACACCCCCAGTGAGCGCCGTCGACGATGTATGGATCGGGCTGCACGCCGTAGCGGTATATATATATATATATATATATATATATATATATATATATATATATATATATATATATATATATATATGGATCGGGCTGCACGCCGCAGCAAAGTATATACATATATATATGGATACGGATCGGGTTGCACGCCGCAGCAATGCTTATATAGATCGGGCTGCACACCGCAGCGATATATATATTGGATCGGGCTGCACGCCGCAGCAATATTGCGCTTGGGCCGTAAGGGGCCCCTCTCGGAGTCTGCACACCCCAAGTGAGCGCCGTCGACGATATATGGATCGGGCTGCAGGCCGCAGCGGTTATTATATATATATGGATCGGGCTGCACGCCGCAGCGGTTACTATATGGTACCTATTGAGCGTGAGTGCTGAGTGTGAGCACTGATTGGTAAGAGTTGAGTCACGAGTGGCAGAGAGGCTAGCCCGAGGGGTGATAGATATAGACATGCATATGAGTGATGTTTGCCTGAGAGGTCTGTTTATGAACTTATTGATTTCCCTTCTCTTTAAAGTGAGTTTCTATCGAATATGTTGATTGATTGACTGTTTTCACTCATCTTTATATTGAGCCTCTGTCGGAAGCTGAGCAAATGTTTTAAAACAACTTTTATTTAAACTGGGGTTTATGAGATGTTCAGAAATTAATCACTGATTTGGCATTTGGTTATTTCCACCGAGATTATCAAGTTATGAATTATTTATGATTACTGTTTTTGCCCGAGAGGCTGTTTTACGAACTATGCTTTGCCCGAGGGGCCGATTACTGCTTTAATCTCTATTGTTATTTTAAATGGTATTGAACCCCTACTGAAACTACTGGAAGCATTTCAAAAATGATTTTTACTAAAAGCTGGGTTTTTAAAGGAAAGGTTGACTCGTATCATGATTTGAAAGCCTGTTGTGATTATTGAGCCTGACGCGAATGTGGATTCATTGTTTCCTACTGCTCAGTCTTTATTTACTCTTATTACTTACTGGGTTGGAGTACTCACATTACTCCCTGCACCTCGTGTGTGCAGATGCAGGTATTTATTCACCCGATAGCAAGTTTTGGCTGATTGGAGGCAGAGGTATAGGAATTTAGCGAGGCGACTGCCAGCGTTCAAAGCGCCGCTTCTCTCTCTGTTGTTGATTATTCTTGTTCAGTGTATTTTTAGACCTTGTAGTTGTATTTACACTCTTATAGATGCTCGTGACTTGTGACACCCCGATTAGGGCTGTGTTAGGTTGTACTTCTGCTAATTAATATTAATAAATCATATTTAGACTGCTTATTCATGTTTAACTATTTGCGGAAAAGGGGATATGGGTTGGTCGGCTGGCCTTGTCTTCACGAGAGGCGCCATCACGACCGGTTCGGGGTTTGGGTCGTGACAGATATTGAGGTAATACAAAGAGATGCCATGAACATGGTATTAACTATTGAGATCATGGAGGGGGTTATGGAGGTGTGGGAGTTACAACCCTAATGATAAGAAGTAGTGGGAGGTTAATGGATAAGAATAGTGGGAGTTATATTTGATTAGTGGACATCCATATAAAATGTATTTCATAACAGTTTCGTAATCTTTGATCGGCCATTTTTTATCTATTAGAATGATTGACTTTCTAGTTCTCTTTTAACAAGTATGGTTGAAACAGGGCAATTCTTGAATATTATAGAATTTTATATTTAAATTGATCTTGTTTAAAAAGTTAGAAATATTATATGAAAGTGTAATATTTTAAACCATAAGTGAAGTACTACATTTTCCGCAAATCTTTCACTGGAGTTCCTAAGTTCATTTTTCCAATACTTCATGTTGTATGTGCGTAAAAATAGCACGGGCTAGTCAGTTTTCGGACTTATCATTCAAAAATAGCCAATGTTTGCAAAGTCATTAAAAAATAGCCACTATTTTGCTGCAATAGTGACTGGTCCAGCATAATATACTGGAGTTCGGTGCATCTGTGTATGAACTTCCAGCATATTATGCTGGGCCGGTATACTGGAACTCCAGTATATACTGGAGTTTGGAGTTCCAATATACTTATACTGGAGTTCCAGCAAAGTATACTGATATACTGGAATTCCAGCAAAGTATACTGGAGTTCCAGTGTATTATACTGGAATTCCAGTATATTATGCTGGAGTATTTTTCGGATTTTGAACAGTGCTTTCGTTCAGATTTATCTTTACATGAGAAGTGGCTAAATTTCGATGACTTTTGAGCTGTGACTATTTTTGAATGACCACTTGTAAATCTGGCTATTTTTGAATTTCTCCCTGTATGTGCGCCTGTGTTGGACTTTGTTACCACAGCATACAGAATTATGGGCTTCAGTAAATTAATTGGGCCTACTCTAGAAGGCAACAACATGCCTGTGCTGGATATATGGGGCTAAATTTTGCTTCTTTTTTTTTAAATGGAACCAAAAGCTTGTCTATTCTTGTTGTATTTTTATTAAGAAACCTTTAAAAAAAATCAATGTAGTTGTTTTAAATTTATGTATTGCATGAAAGAACAGTCAGGGACTATCCGGACAAAGTGTTTCTGAATCTTTTTCGTTTCATCTATATTACTGTCAATATTTGTTACTCAAAATATTTTTGACTGTCTTGCAGTTAGTATTCACTAATTTATTATTTCATGTGTCTCAAATTATTTGTCATGATTCTCTTGTACACTGAAATATTAGGAGAAAGAATGTGGAATTTTCTGTGTATTGATCTCTGTCAAGGAGAGTGTTTATATACAAATATCCTATGTAAAATAAAATGTAAAAGAAATGAATCTTTTTACACTTGTCCTGTTTGTATTAGCTTAAATATAACTACCTCTAACAGATTTTATTCCTCTCTAGAAGCATCTATAAAATTAACAGCTGTACTAAATTTAATCTGGACGACTCTCTTTTAATCTATCAAGTTTTTGATCAACGTCCTTAATGCAGCCACGTATCTTATTCTTTTCCACACACATAAGTCTATTGACTTTCGTCCGATGAATATTGTGTCTAAGACTCTTCTTCATTCTTCTTTCTTTCTTCTTCTTTGAGAAAAATCGATGAAGACCTTTGTTCTCATACATCCCCCCCATCAAGTTGGAGGGTATAGAAATTACCCCCAACTTAGTAAGAACCGAGTGATGAGAAGGGCCAGAAAGTGATTTCGTAAAGATATCGGCAAGCTGTGAAACAGAGGGAATATAGGAGAGTGCGATAAGGCCGGAAAGATACTGTTGGCGAACAAAATGGCAGTCCAACTCGACGTGTTTCGTCCGCTCCTAAAAGACTGGGTTTCTAGCGATGTGAATCGCCGATTTGCTGTCAGAGAGTATAGGAACCGACAATGAGGGTGTAATAGAAAGATCTTCAAAAAGCCTATTGAGCCAAGTTAGCTCTGCAACAACACGTCTCATGGATCTGTACTCCGCTTCGATTGATGATAGAGAAAGAGAAGCCTGTTTTTTTCTATTTACATGAGACAAGGGAACCACCAAAGGAAATGTAAAATCCACTGACATAGCGTCTTGTTTCCGGGCAAGAGGCCTAATCTGCATCGCAAAAGGCAATCAATTTGAGAGAAGGTGCTGAGTTGAAGAGAATCCCTTGATCTATGACAACTTGAAGATAGCGAAGAACATGTATAGCAGCAGTATAATGCGACAGTCGGGGACTTTGCATAAATTGGCTAAGTTTGAGAACAGCAAAGGATAAATCGGGTCTCGTGTGAGTTAAATAATTCAATTTTTCAATGAGATGCCGATAAATAGTAGGATTTGGAAGAAGTGGTCTATGGTCTGCATGAAGCTTGGTGAAGGCTCAAGAGGAGAAGCCACCACAGAAGAATCAGAGACATTAAGGTCACGCAATAAGTCCATGGTAAGCTTTCTTTGACAGACAATGATCCCTTGTTTTTCCCTGATAATTTCCTTACCTAGAAAATAATGTAGGTTTCCTAAATCTTTGACTTTAAATTCTGTATGAAGAAATGTTTTGATAGCTGCAATTTCGGGCAAATTATCTCCACTGATAAGTATGTCATCCACATATATGACTATAATAGAAGTAAGGTTCCCTTCTTTCTTGAAAAATAGATAATAATCATTTAATGAAGAACTAGACCATTTGAAACTCAAAGCACCATCAAGTCGAGCATACCACAGCCGTGACGCTTGCTTTAAGCCATATAGGGACTTTCAAAGTAGACACACATGATTTAGACTTGGAGGGGATAGTCCAGCTGGAAACTTCATGTAAACCTCCTCTTGGAGAGTGCCATGGAGAAAAGCATTACTTATGAATTGGCTAGCCCTTTTTGGCTGCAATTGCTAGTAGACACCTGATGGTGGTCATCTTGACCGCCGGGGAAAAGGTTTCACTATAATCTATGCCCTTTTGTTAAATGTCTCCTCTAACTACCAAACGTGCTTTAAGTCTTTCTATTGTCCCATCAGAGTTATGCTGAACCTTGTACACCCACTTACAAGGTAGGGCATACTTTCCAATAGGTAGCAAAACTTCATCACATGTATGGTTGGCCTTTAAGGCCTCAATCTCTAAGTCCATGGCTTTCTGCCAGCCTGGGTCCAAAGACGCTTGAGAGTAGTTGCTAGGTTCTGAAATTTCTGAAATTGAATATATGAGATGCTGATTTTGAGGTGATAAAGCTCCAAAAGAACAGACCTGAGGCTTAGGGGGAAGAGCAAGACAAGAATCAATTAGAAAAACACGATTGAACACATAATCATTAAGATGGCTTGGCAATTTGGATTCTCTAGAGGATCTTCTAAGCACTGGTGTGTTATGTGGGGTAGATACATTTGGTCTAGGTAAATGGTGAACTGGTGTTGAATTAATTCCATGAGAAATAGGTGATGCAGGATTGTAAAGAGTGATATTGGTGCTAGGTGATGTTTGATGAGAGGGAGATTGAGATGTAGTTGTGCTGGGTGAATGAGATGGCTCAGAACTAGAGTCTGGAGGGTGAATAATAGTGGTACTATCTTGGGGAGAAGACAAAGGAAAGATAGTATCTGGAGGTGAAGAATTGATGCAAAAGGGTACTTGTCTTCATAAAAATGGACATCTCTAGACACAATTATTCTTTTGGAATCCAATTCTAATAATTTGTATCCTTTCTATCCTAAAGGATATCCCAAGAAAACACAAGTTGTGGCTCTTGGATCAAATTTTCCCCTTCCATGAGATAGAGTATAAGCATAGCACACACAACCAAAAGTCTTGAGATTGGTATAGTCAGATGGTTGGTTGAAGAGTATAGAGTAGGGTGTCCTGCTTTTAAGAACCTTAGAAGGCAGCCTGTTGATCAAATGAGCGGGAAGTTAACAAGCATTCTCCCCAATAAACAATGGGAACCTTGGATTGAAATAACAGTGCCCTAGCAATTTCCAACAAGTTTCTATGTTTCCTCTCAACAATCCCATTTTTTGAGGAGTAGCTACACAAGATGTTTGGCGAAGAATCCCTTGAGAATGAAGGAAAGCAGACTCTTGAGTCCCTTTTCCAAGTTCAAAAGCATTATCTGTTCTCAGTTTTTGAACTATGACACCAAATTGCCTTTCAACCATGACTAAAAAATTCTTTAAGACTCCGAAGGCATTGCTCTTGGTGCTTAAAAGAAAAGTCCAAGTTCCTCTACTATAATCATCTACCGCAGTTAAGAAATACTTGAAACCATTATGTGTAATGACTTTATAGGGTCCCCATATATCCACATGAATTAATTCAAATGCTTCTTTGATTTAATCTCACTTAAGGGAAAAGGACTTTTAGTTTGCCTAGCTTGAGGACAGATATCACAAAAATATTCAGGATTAGAAGGAAAATAAATAAAACTGAGATGTTTCATTGATGAAAAAGGCCAGTGCCCCAATCTACAATGCCAAAGGTTTACATCAGAAATTACATTTGCAGTAAAAGGAGAAAAAACAGGAAGTTGATTGAGAATATTCTGTTTTGAAGATGAAACTACAATGTCTTCAGACTTATCCTTAAAGTTGACAGAATTAGGCTCCAATAGGTATAGTCCCTCTCTTGCTTCACCAAAAACTTAAGCCCTCTTCACTAAAAAGGTCTGCAACATATATTTCCCAGAAGAGAATGAGAGAATGCAAAAAAAATGTGAACAAAACCTGTTAACTGATAACAGATTATACCTGAAACTAGGAACATGAAGCACATTTTCGAAGACATAATAAGGTAGAATAGAAATTCTGCCTATATGAGGGACAGTTACTTTAAAAGAATTAGGAAGATTTATGTCTAAAGGAACAGCTAGAGGAGACAAAGAAATGAAAGCATTTGAATCAAAACACATGTGTTCTAATGCCCTTGAATCTATAATCCATGTACCTGAATTAAAAACTGAGAAGCATGATCCAGAGTATTTGATAATAGTACCAGCAATAGCATTTGCATTGATTTCTGAGTTTGAACTTCCTATATATGTAATTTTGACTTTCTTGATCAGTTGAATTAGATGAGAGAACTTGTCTTTTGACAGATGTTGATTCATCACCTCCTATTGGTTTATGTTATCTTCTCCACGTTCCCCTGAAATAGCAACATTGCTTCTGATTCCACCTTTTGCGGTTCTTCCATTTTGTAAATTCAAAATCATCTGGGAATCCTATGATTCTGTAACAATCTGCCACTGTGTGTCATATTTTCTTGCAATAGGTATAGGATACATTAGGATTAAACCTAGTCCTCTTTCCTTTAGGAGTTGGTGATTTCTGTGGTGCATATCCAGATCTTGGCATAGCATTGTTGTTCTTTTGAAACTGTCCGGAGCTCTTCTATTTTACATTTCTTTGTGAGAGGGCTCCTTGATTAGTGAAATTTGCTTGACTGCCCACCATGAAAGATGAAGTATCAGTAGATATGAGACGATTGGCATATATCTCTCTAATTTTCATCTTGTAGAACCAGTGAATAGGAATGATTGATATTAGGTAAGGGGTTCATCATTAGAATGTTTCCCCTTGCCTGTCCATATGCCTCATTCAGTCCCATGAGGGATTGAATGGGCCTTTCATCCTCTTGTGACTTTTCTAGCATCTTTTTACCTTCAAAAATGCATGTACATGTGCATTTCACACTAGAGCTCACTGAGTCCAATTCATCCCATAGTCGCTTGAGTTTAGTGAAGTAACTTGCTATGTCACTTGTTCCCTGAGATAAGCCTGATAATTCCTTTTACGGATGGTACAATTTGGCACCATTGGATTGGCCAAATCTGTGTTCCAAGCTGATCCGCAACTCTCTGGCAGAATTAGAGTATATGACAGTGTCTCCAATATCTTTGGATAAGGAGTTCAACAGCCAAGATGTAACCATATCATTGTACCTTGACAAAGGTTGATAAATCTTGGAAGTGATAAGAGGAGGTGCAACTGTTCCATTGATGAAGCCCACCTTGTTCTTGGCTGAGAGGGCTATGAGAACAGATCTCTTTCATCTTTGAAAACCCTTTCCATCGAAGACAGCATTAACAAGGCTCATCCCTGGTGCATCAGAAGAGTGAAGGAAGTAGGGATGGTTGATAACTAGGGATTTTGACGCATTTTATACACCTTCTTGCTTATGCTTTGATCAAATATTCTTACAAAATAGTCCCAAAAGGCTTACAAGTTGTGCTTGATTGCAGGTTTGATCAACAAAGTGACAAAATGTCAAAGATCGACTCAAAAGGAGTGAAACTTGCACAAGTGCCAAAGACAAGGCAAGCTTAGGCAGAACAGACCCAGTGCGGCCGCACACCACTTTGTGCGGTGCGCACTAGGAGATTCAGAGAGTTGAATTTCAGGCTTCAAGGCAGTGCGGCCGCACACCATTTTGTGCGGTCCGCACTAAAGGCAACGTGGCCGCAGTCCATTCTCTGCGGTCCGCGGTGCCAAGATTCAGAGAGGATGATTTTTCAAGTTTGAAGCCTGTGCGGTCCGCGGTCAACTTTGTGCGGACCGCACTAGAAGCCTCCGCAGCCGCGGTCTATTCTGTGCGGTCCGCGGAGCCCAAGTTCAGAGAGATCAATTTTGAAGACCAAAGCCTAGTGCGGACCGCGGTCCATTTTGTGCGGTCCGCACTAACCCCGCAGAGGCATTTTTGTCCAGATTTTTCAGCTTAGTATAAATAGATTCTTTTTCCATTTTTAGGGTATCAGATATTGTAATACGTAAGCTGCGCTCGTGGGTCGACTTTTCTTAGCCATTTTGGGCATTTTTACTTACTTTCCATCATTGAATCTTTGTATTTAGCTTAGCAATTAATTAATATGTGTTTATCTTCATCTATTTCTTGCTTTTCTTTTCTAAATATGAGTAGCTAGACCCCATAGTGTGGGTAATTGATGGGTCTTGCATTTTAGGGCTAAATTGACTATGGGTGTTTGTTATTTGGGCCAATTTCATGGTTAATTTCTGAATTAGTGGTTGCAAACACTAGTTTGTGTTGAGTTGACTTGAGCTCTTCTTGAGAAAGAGAGTCTAAGTCTTCGATATTGGTCCAACAATGAATTGGGGCGTACTCAAGAGATTGATAACCCCAAATTAAAGGGTTAAACCTCGAGAGAGTAATACCCGAATTTAACCCTAGTTGCTTGTGCAAATTTGCATACCCAATTGGTTTTGAGAAAGCCAATTCGGGCAAAATCACTCGAACCACCGAGAGGTGTAGAGTGGGTAAAGTTGTGCAACGGTTATAGCATACTCCCCAAACATGTCAAATGTGCGTCAAATGTGCCTTAGTTTCAAGTACCCACCAATTGACCACCTAGGCGGTAGTCACTACCCTAGTGCCTTTTAAACATATTTGAACAACTCGTAGCAATTTGTAGTTTGTTAAAAGTAGAATTATAAAGAAAATCCCAAAAATGAATAGAAGTGTAATTAAGAACACATACGCAATCCTAAACTAGATAGATACTCGATTCCAATTCTAGCTCTCTGTGGATTCGATCCCGACCCAAAATCGGGTANATTTAAGGTTAGATTGACTGTGGGTGTTTGTTATTTGGGTCAATTTTATGATTTAATTTATGAATTAGTGGTTGCAAACACTAGTTTGGGCTAAGTTGACTTGGGCTCTTCTTGAGAAAGAGAGCCTAAGTCTCCAAAATTGACTCAACAAGGAATTGGGATGGACTCAAGAGATTTGATAGTCCCAATTAAAGGGTTAAACCTCGAGAGAGTAATACCCGACTTGAACCCTAGTTGCTTGGACAAATATGCATACCCAATTGGTCTTGAGAAAGTCAGTTGGCCAAAATCACTCTTTCTACCGAGAGGTGTAGAGTGGGTAGTATCGAGCAACGGTTATAACATATTCCCCAATCATGTCAATTGTGCCTTGGATTCAAGTACCCGTCAATTGGCCACCTAGGTGGTAGTCACTACCCTAGTGCCTTTTAAACTATTTGAACAACTTGTAGCAATTTACTTTTAGTTTAATTTACAGTTTTGTAGTTTGTTCATATTAGAATATAATGAAAATCCAAAAATGTTTAGAAGTGTAATTAAGAGCACATACGCAATTCTACACTAGATAGATAGTCGATTCCAATTCTAGCTCTCTGTGGATTCGATCCCGACCCAAACTCGGGTAAAAGCTATTGCGACCCTCTCTTGATACTTATTAGTAGTGCGGAGTTGGCAGCGATCACTTTTTGGCGCCGTTGCCGGGGAGCTAATGGTTTTGGCTATCTATTTAGTTAGTTTTATGTTTTGTTCTTCTTTCCTTCTTGTTACTAATTTGTTTGTGTCAATACTTCAGGTACCAAATGGCTTTAAATGCTAATGACCCTCTTGGAAATGTGCTTGCGGGGGAGGAGGTTAATGACATTGGAGATGAGGAGGTGCCTCTTGTACCTCCCGGACCACGACGAGGCCGCCAGGCCAATGCTAATGAATATGTTCCAGGCCCTCCTCCGCCACCTCCAAGAGCGGTTCCTCGGGTGCTACCAAACCAAGGCTATGCAAGTGTTATTGTCCCACCCAGAATCCGGGCGGACAATTTTCAGATAACCAATGTGATATTGACCTTACTTGAGCAGCATGGGTATTTCACGGGCACTGCGGATCAAAATGCCTACAAACATCTCAAGGGGTTCGTTGATACATGTTGGGGTAGCAAGCAGACGAATGTGTCCGAGGATGCTCTTAGGTTGAGGCTTTTCCCATTCTCACTTCGGGGGACAGCATTGGATTGGCTCGATAGACTCCCTAACCATTCCATCACTACTTGGGATGAGTTGGCGGATAAGTTTATTGCTACATTTTTCTTACCCGGGCACATGGCGGCACTTCGAGATGAGATATTGGCCTTCAAGCAAGAGCCCACGGAACCTTTGCATGAGATTTGGGAGCGGTATAGAACTATGGTGAAAGAATGCCCCAATAATGACATGACGGAGGATATGTTGCAACAAACTTTCTACCGGGGCATCAATACTACAAATCAATGCATAGTCAATCAATTCGTGGGGGTAATTTTATGAAATTGACGTATGATGAAGCTTGTGCCATGTTTGACGAGATGGAGGATACGTCCTCCGCATGGCAAAGTAGAGCCAATGTTCCTCAAGGTGACCCTACGGTTATTCATTTGCATAAGGAATTACATTACCATGGGCAGGCTATAGCGGAGTTGACAACTACTATGAACCAATTGGCTAAGGCACAGTTGCAACAAGTCCAAAACCCTCGCCAAGTGAATGCTATGGAGGGTGTCAATATGCTTGTCAACAAGAGAAGGCAAAGAAGGCAACAAAACCAAGTAAATTCTGAGCAATTTGATGATGATTGTGATGGGTTTCAAAATGATGGCTATGATGAGAAAAATGAAGAGGTACAATATGTGAACAATTTTCAAGGCCAATGGGGCAACTCTTCCAACCAACAACAGTGGCGACCCCAGGGCAATTGGGGCAATCAACAACAAAATAGTGGTAATTGGGGGCACAACAATCATAACAACAACTGGGGTAATCGGAACAACAATCAAGGCAACCAAGGGAATTGGAATGGTAATAATAGCAATTGGGGAAACAATAACAATCAAGGTGGATGGAACAATGGGAACCAAGGAAACCGGGGGCAAGGCTTTCAAAGGCCCCCAGTGTACCAACAACCGAACAATCCACCCCCTTTCCCTTCTCAAGGTGCTAGTTCTTCCAACAATGATATGGGTAGAATTGAAATGATGTTCGAACAAATGATGAAGAAGAACTCGGATTCGGATGCACAGTTGGCTTCCCACAATACCTCTATTAGAATTTTGGAGGTGCAATTAGGCCAAATCTCTCAATCATTGAATACTCGCCCGAAGGGTGCTCTACCAAGTGATACGGTAGTGAACCCAAAGGGTGGGAACAACCATGTTATGGCGGTTACAACAAGAAGTGGGAGAGGCGGTGATGTGAATGCCTTGAAACAAAAGCAAGTGGTTGATGATGATGTTCATTTGCAAGAAGATGAAGCTCCCTTGGTAGTTGAAGATGTGGTTGATGACAATGTGAACAATGAAGTGAGGATTGACATTAATGAGACCGAGGTGGAAATTCAAGAGGCCGTGAACCCGTCTAGGGAACACGTGATTGACATGCCGGAGCCGGTTGTACCAAAAGACAAGGCTCCTTTGCCTATGCCACCTCCACCTTATCCTCAAAGGCTCGCAAAGTAAAGAAATGATAATCAGTTCAAAAAGTTCATTGATATGATAAAGAGCTTGTCCATTAATGTGCCTTTGGTGGAGGCTCTTGAACAAATGCCGGGCTATGCAAAGTTCATGAAAGACTTGGTCACAAAGAAGCATTCTATGGATTGTGAGACTATAAAGATGACCCACCAAGTCAGTGCTATAGTTCATTCCATGGCTCCCAAGTTGGAGGATCCCGGTGCTTTCACTATCCCTTGCACTATTGGTAATGCGGATTTTGCCAAGGCTTTATATGATCTAGGGGCGAGTATCAACTTGATGCCTTACTCAGTTTTCAAGACATTGGGCATTAGGCTTCCTAGACCAACTTCCATGAGATTACAAATGGCGGATAGATCAATGAAGCGACCATTGGGTATAGTTGATGATGTGCTTGTCCGGGTGGACAAATTTATCTTGCCAGCTGACTTTGTGATATTGGATTGCGAGGTGGACTATGAGGTCCCAATCATATTAGGAAGACCTTTGCTTGCTACGGGGAAGGCTCTAGTGGACGTGGAAGCAGGGGAACTTACTTTCCGAGTGTGTGATGAAAAAGTGGTATTTCATGTATGCAAGTCTATGAAGCAACCAAATTGTACCGAGGTGTGCTCATTTGTAGACCTTGTCACAGCTATGATCGTGGATGACACCAGTGCTATGATCAATGTGGAGGATCCCCTTGAGGCCGTGCTATTAAATCTTGATGTTAATGATGATGCAAGCAGAGTGGAGTGTGTCAATGCCTTACATGGGATGGGCTCTTATTCCTATGAGCCCAGAAGATTGTCTTTGGATCTTGAAAATCGGAAAACTCCACCAACCAAACCATCAATTGAGGAACCACCGGTGTTGGAGTTGAAGCCACTGCCTCCACACCTCAGGTATGAATTCTTGGGCTCTAATTCAACTTTACCAGTTATTCTTTCTTCTTGCCTTACTAACATGCAGGTTGAGGCCACTTTTGTGGTGCTTCAAAGGTGAAAAAGGGAAATTGGATGGACTTTGGCCGACATTCGGGGAATAAGCCCCGCATTCTGTATGCACAAAATCATTTTGGAGGATGATGCAAAACTCTCCTTGGAGCATCAAAGAAGATTGAACGAGGCAATGCAAGAGGTGGTGAAGAAAGAAGTGATAAAATGGTTGGATGTCGGGGTTGTGTACCCTATTTTCGATAGCTCGTGGACTTCTCTGGTGCAATGTGTACCGAAGAAGGGTGGGATGACTGTGGTGACAAATGACAACAATGAACTTATTCCCACTCGGACCATTACTGGATGGAGGGCATGCATGGACTATTGGAAACTGAACAAGGTGACCCGCAAGGATCATTTCCCTTTGCCATTCCTTGACCAAATGCTTGATCGCCTTGCGGGGCGTGCCTTTTATTGCTTTTTGGATGGATATTCGGGGTATAATCAAATCTTAATCGCTCCGGAGGACCAAGAGAAGACCACCTTTACTTGTCCATATAGCACCTTTGCTTTCTCTCGGATGCCGTTCGGGTTGTGCAATGCTCCAGCGACATTCCAACTATGCATGATGGCTATTTTCACCGATATGGTGGAAGACATTTTGGAGGTCTTTATGGATGATTTTAGTGTGGTTGGTGATTCATTTGAAGAGTGTTTGGGAAATTTGGATTGAGTTTTGGCCCGGTGTGAAGATACCAACCTTGTGCTAAATTGGGAAAATGCCACTTCATGGTTGAAGAGGACATAGTGTTGGGCCACAAAATTTCAAAGCATGGGATTGAAGTTGACAAAGCCAAGATAGAGGTGATTTCAAGGCTTCCTCCCCCACTTCTGTCAAGGGGGTGAGGAGTTTTCTTGGGTATGCGGGGTTCTACCGGCGATTTATTAAGGACTTTTCGAAGGTAGTGAATCCTCTTTACAAGTTGCTAGAAAAGGATACAAAGTTTGTGTTTGATGAGAGATGTATGGAAGCCTTTGAACTTCTCAAGCATAAGTTGACCACCACCCCGATCATTACCGCACCCAATTGGAGCTTGCCTTTCAAGCTCATGTGCGACGCGAGTGATGTTGCGGTTGGGGCAGTACTGGGTCAAAGAGTGAACAAAATGTTTCATCCAGTGTACTATGAGAGCAAGACTATGAATGAAGCTCAAAGGAACTACACAGTGACGGAGAAGGAATTGTTGGATATTGTGTTCGCCATGGAAAAATTTCGGCCATATCTTATGGGAGCCAAAGTCATAGAGCACACCGATCATGAAGCTCTTAGATATTTGATGACAAAGAAAGACTCCAAAGCTAGACTGATGCGATGGGTCTTATTACTTCAAGAGTTTGATTTGGAGATAGTGGACCGGAAAGGTAGTGAAAACCAAGTGGTGGATCATTTGTCCCGCTTGGAGGAGGAAGGAAGGGCGTGTGATGGCCTAGAGATCAATGACACACTCCCCGATGAGCAACTACTTTCTGTGTCAATGCGTGATATGCCATGGTTTGCGGACATTGTTAATTTCCTTATGACTGGCATCATCCCGCGTGAGCTCTCTTCTAACCAAAGGAAGAAGCTCAAACGGGATAGTCTGGACTTCTATTGGGACGAACCGTACTTGTTCAAGATTTGCACCGACGGAGTGATCCGGAGGTGTGTTCTTGAGGAGGAGAAATTTAGCATCCTAGAGGCTTGTCATTCCTCCCCCTATGGTGGCCATCATGGAGGGGCGAGGACGGCTTCGAAAGTTCTGAGTTGTGGTTTTTATTAGCCAACCTTGTTCAAAGATGCAAGTGATCTAGTAAAAAGATGTGATCAATGTCAACGAGCGGGCGGGATTTCCAAGAAAGATGAGATGCCTCTAAACACCATACTTGAAGTTGATATCTTTGATGTATGGGGTATCGATTTTATGGGCCCTTTTGTAAGCTCGTGTGGAAACACCTACATTCTTGTAGCGGTTGATTATGTCTCAAAATGGGTCGAGGTCGTGGCCTTGCCCAACAATGAAGCTAGGAGTGTGGTGGCATTTCTGAAGAAGAGCATTTTCACAAGGTTTGGTACACCTCGGGCAATTATTAGTGATGGAGGATTGCATTTTTGTAATAGAGCTTTTGATGCCTTGCTTTCCAAGTATGGTGTCAACCACAAAGTGTCTACGCCTTATCATCCTCAAGCAAGTGGCTAGGTTGAAGTGTCTAATAGGGAAATCAAGAGCATTTTGTCCAAAACCGTCAATGCCAATAGGACCGATTGGTCTAAAAAGTTAGATGATATTCTATGGGCTTACCGGACCGCTTACAAGACCCCAATTCGTATGTCGCCGTACCGGTTCGTGTTTGGGAAAGCATGTCATTTACCAGTGGAGTTGGAGTATAAGGCCATGTGGGCCTTGAAGAAGTTGAATCTTGATTGGGTGCTAATCTTCGGGTGGAGCAAATCAATGAGCTTGATGAATTTAGGTTCCATGCCTACTCCAGTTCGTCCCTGTATAAGGATAAAATGAAATACCTTCATGACAAATACACTCGGCGCAAGGAGTTCAAGGTGGGAGATTTGGTGCTCTTATTCAATTCTCGTCTAAGGTTGTTCCCGGGAAAGCTGAAATCAAAGTAGAGTGGACAATTTGAAGTAGTGTGTGTGTCCCCGTTTGGTGCTCTTGATTTGAAGAACAAAAGTGGGGAAGTTTTTAGAGTGAATGGGCATAGAGTCAAGCATTATTTGGGGAAGTTTGATGATAGCCATGTGGTGGCTGTTGTTCATTTCAAGTGATTGGGTGGTAACTTGCATCGTGCCGCGACGTTAAATCAGGCGCTTCTTGGGAGGCAACCCATGTGTTTTTCTTCTTGTTTTCTTTAATTTTCATTATAGTGTAGGATTGATTTTTTGGCTAACTGGTTGTGAGATGTTACAGGATTGAGTTGATGCAGTGCAGGACATAATTGAAATAATGCACAGGTCTCTGAAGTTGCCAGTGCGGCCGCACTACCATTTTGTGCGGACCGCACTGGCAGAGGGTGAAGATGTGATCTCTCTGAAGTTCGCCACCGCGGCCGCAGTACATTCTGTGCGGCCCGCGGTGGTCCTCTACGGTCGTAGTCCATTTTGTGCGGTCCGCAGAGCGATGCCTTCTTAAGCTTGTACAAAATAGCCCAGTGCGGACCGCGGTCCATTTTGTGCGGTCCGCACTGGTAGGTGAGAATGGGCCCCAAGGTTTTCTCTATAAATAGACCGGGGGCCTCCTTTTACTCTTTTCACACTTTTGCCTCTCAGACCTAAGAAAACACTGTTCATCACCCTTTGCTTGCTCATAATTAATTGTTGGAACTTATCTGATTCAATTCATCTCACAATCTGGTACCACAATCTCCCTTTTACTTGTTTAATTTTGTCAATTTCATTTAATTTTCGTTTTTCTTAGCTTCTATTTCTTCCTCCTCTCATACTTTCTTAATTGCTAAGCTAGGTTAGTTAAATGGAATTAGTTAGCTTAATGGACTTGGTAATCACTTAGCAACACCTACTAGGTGCAAATTTGGACTTAAAAGCAAAATTTCACGAACCCTAGTTTGGTGCCAAAACTGGGCACTCAGTGCAGACCGCGGTCAATTCTGTGCGGTCCGCGGTGCCCTTGTGCGGTCCGCACTACCACTTTGTGCGGACTGCACTGATGGAATCTGAGAAGGTGAACTTTGGGTAGTGCGGCCGCGGTCCATTTTGTGCGGACCGCACTGCCAAGATTCAGAGGCTGTGTTTCTGAACCCCACTCTTGTGTGGACCGCGGTAGGTTTTGTGCGGTCCGCGGAGACCCCGGTGCGGCCGTAGTTGATTTTGTGCGGTCCGCACTGGCTACTTCTGCAACATGTATGCAACAATTCTTGTTCTGCTTCTGCTAATTTGTTCTTAACTGATTACACTGATACTAACAAGCTGTTTGAACTGCGATTGCAGACAATGGTGAAACAACGTGGTAAACAACCAGGCAGAGGAGATTCCTCCCGGGGAGGGAAAAAGAAGATGATAAAACTCACTCCCCAAGCTCGGGAAAACATAAAAAAGACCAGAAAACTAATAAAAGCTGCTGATAGAGCTGCCTCCTATTCCTCGGGGAGTGAGTATCAACCATCAAGGGACATTTCTTCAGACTCCGTGCCAGAATATGTTGAAGACTTGCCGGAGAGATTCAGGCTAAGAGACACTCCTCCACCATCACCCACTGCCCAAGCACCAACACATGTAATTTCTGAGTCGTCTGAGGGCTCAGCAGCAGGTAGTGGGGAATACTCCACCTCTCCTATAGCTTCATTATCCGGAGAGGGTGCAGTAGGTGTGGAGGAGGAAGTTGGGGGAGATGAGGAAGTAGTAGAATGAGGAGAACCAAGGGTTGGGGGTGTTGATAGAACTAGGAAGCCGGAGGTTTGGCGTGATAGGTTCGTGAGTGAGGTGGGGTACCACTAATTTAGGGAGTGGTGGCCGGTGAGAAAGTTGATCCCGGAGAGGAGCTTCATTGATAGAGATCTTTTACCCCACAACCCCAATGTGCAAAGACAATTTAGGACTAGAGTGGGATGGGAACATTTTCTGGAGGAGTGTGTGGATGCCAACGAGCACATGGTCAAGGAGTTTTATTGCAATGTAGCCCACATCAAAAAGGGCTCCAAAGTGACCAAGGTTCGGAACCAGACAGTGCTATTTGAAGGGAAGTACCTCAACGAATACCTTGGCCTCAATGACGAGGATGAGACCCTATATATGGCAAAGTTGGAGATGGGTGAGGAGGTTCGTCCCTGGCTGGCACAGTAACTGGCAATCCCAGGTACCACCCCCGAATGGTTAACCGTTGGAGTCATAATCTTGAGACGGACCTTAAACTTTGAGGCACGGGGATGGGAGATCTTTGTGTGTAGCAGGTTGGACCCCAGAAAACATGACAACACCCTTCCTCTTTCCCGGGCTGTGCTGGTGGCTTCTATCATGGTAGGGTAACCCATCAACGTGGGGAATGTGATGTCCAGAATCATTTCTATAGTGGGTGCGGAACATGACCAGAACTATCCTTTTCCCAACACCCTCACTATGTACTTTCGGGATTTGAAAGTGGACAAGAAGCCCTTTAATGTCAAAGTCAAAGCGAAGGCTCCTTTTTCCTGGTATGCATGCAGGGGGACGACAACCCCAAGAGCAAGAGTTTTAAGGGTACAGCTACTACTACAATTGGCCAGTCTGAAGAGCCAGTCGTGGTAGTGGCTCCTGCTGAGCCTACCTCCACTTCCACAGATGTCCCTCCTGGTCTATCCAATTCCACAGCCATTCCTGCTGGCCCGTCCACCTCAGCAGGCCCAGAGATTCCATCTTCCTGGGCCCATCCTATTACTGCCCACAAACTGAGCAAGGCACTATTGAGTATCACCAACTGGATGCAGACGGCCTCATCCAAGTTGTCCATTTTGACCACCACTATTGAGGCTCAGTTGACTCCTCTAGCTCCACAGGTTCCACAGTCTATAGAGGATGCTCTTAAGGAGATGTTAGACAACCAGAGGAAAATCCTCGACAACCAGAAGAAGCTTGCTGAGGCAGTTGATTCACACAGCAAGGCTCTCAAGGAGCTTGCTAGGGAGCACAAGAAGCTGAGGAAGACACGGGCTTCCAAGGAGTCCGTGAAGGAGCTTAGAGCGGATATTGACAGACTGAAGGTAGATCACCTGCCTTTAGACTTATTACTCCAGGACCCAGCACCAGCAGAGCATTCCCAGCCGGAGCAGTTACAGAGGCCTCCGAAGAGGAGGAGGGTGATTCCTAGAGCGGATGATGCTGTCATCCAGTTGGCGGACCCACCGGAGACTTCCTCCAGTCAGCCAAAGGATGTACCAGTTCCAGAGCCTGTCCAGGGCCAGGGCCCAGTAGCTGAGTAGCAGACCACAGGGGACCAGTCTGAGGTCCCCGAGCGCAGAGAGGATCCTGGGACCACTCAGGAGCCCATGCAGACAGACAGGCCTTAGGGAGTCTTCTATATCCTTTCCCTCTCTCTTTTTGTTGCTTTGTTTAGACTAGTTGGCATTGGGGACAATGCTAGCTTTCATTTGAGGGGGTAGGCCCTACTTTTTGCTTGATGGATACATTCGGATGACTGTATATATTTTTGATACTTTTTATGCTTTCTTTATCTTTTTATCTTTGGTCTGTATATAATTTTGATATTTCGCTACATTTATCGCATTTTTATTTCACTTTGGGTCTATATATAAAGTTACATCACATTGTATATATTCATCCCATCCATTGTATATTCAAATCCCCTCTTGTATATATTCATTCTATTTTCCGCAAAAAATTTTGTTTTTAGCTTCTTATTTGTGATTTGTAGCTTCTTGTTTTGAAATTTGCAATAAGACTTTGGTTTTCTTAATGCCATGGTTCTTTCCAAGGGTGGAGTGTTGTGTGAACCGGGTGGCTCTTCCCAATGATAGATGGCGTGACAACCTTCTTAAGGGTTTGAGTCTGTTTTTATTTTTGTTTTTAGTAGTTAGTAGTTAAGGGTGCCTCAAGCAAAGCTTCACTTGGGCCTAGCACATTTGCCTTTGATCTTATGGTCAAAAACAATTTGTTGTGTTTAGGATGGTGAAAGTCGTGACCTTGAGACTCTTGTGTTGGCAAATAATCATCAAGTGGTTTTTTGGGGCCATTGTGAGCTTAAATCTTATCTAAGGTCGTTGTGGGCCCCCGACTCTATGTATTTAGAAATCCCTTAGCTTGTGTGGTGAGTAATTGAATTGCAAGTCCAAGTCCCGAGCCATTGGTCTAGAACTTGCCCTGAATGTTTGTTGAGGCGAAATCCTAGGTGAATTTTGACTTGAGACATGATTATAGGCTCTCCTTGATCCAAATGATAGTTTGAACAATTCCATAACCTACCAATGATATGATCCCTAGTTAACCCCTTTGAGCCTTAGACCTTTGTCTTTCATGAACCATGATACAAGCTTATACCCGTTCTAAAAGATACCCTCTCTTGGCATCCGATCTTTCCTTTAGCACATGGCAAAAGTATAAGTTTGGGGGGAGAGACGAGGATTGCAACAAAGTGGTAAAAAGGCACCAAAAAAATGAAGAAAAGGAAAGGCAATGAAGAAGAAAGAAAAGCAAAAAGACAAAAAGAATGTTCAATGTGAAAAAGAATAAAAAGGGATTCAAGAAAAGCAAAGAATGAAAGGTGTGGAAACTTGAAAAAGGAGAAAATGTGTGAAATGCCTAAAAAAAAGAGTGACAATGTGTCTCTCTAACCCCTTAGAAAGAGTGAAAATGACTCAAAGATTCAAGTGAAGGAATGCCAAATGAATCAAAAGAAGTGCTTAAGGGAAGATGGAACCCACTTAGACCAAAACATTCCCTACCCTGAACCAAAAGCCTTCGCAATGTCTCCACAAAAGCCCTGTATGATCTTGAGCTGAATGAAGCTTACATTAGTGGATACTCACATAAGGGGCAAGCATATGGTACCTAGAGCCGGACTTGTGACTTTTTCTTGAGAGAGATGAGTGAATTTCCATTAACCTCGTTTTGCGTGCCACTATTCTAAAGGTGAGGTTTGCTTAGGGAGAGTTGAGGATGTGTGAGTTTGGGTTCCACAATGACGAAAGTAATTGAGAGAGGTCTTTGATGTGTTGAGTCAACTCTTGATGCTCTTGTGTTGCACTTGATCCATGGTTTTTCAAAGAGTAAATGTTGTTAATGGTTCATTTATATTGAGGGCAATTGTTAGTCCCAATTGATGCTAGTAGAGGTAGCTTTAGGACAGCTGAAAATTTCTTGGATTTTCCCTTAAGGGGTGGGTCTTATTTTGTTTGCTTGAGGACAAGCAAAAGCTTAAGTTTGGGAGAGTTGATAACTAGGGATTTTGACGCATTTTATACTCCTTCTTGCTTATGCATTGATCAAATATTCTTACAAAATAGTCCCAAAAGGCTTACAAGTTGTGCTTGATTGCAGGTTTGATCAACAAAGTGACAAAATATCAAAGATCGGCTCAAAAGGAGTGAAACTTGCACAAATGCCAAAGACAAGGCAAGCTCAGGCAGAACAGACCCAGTGCGGCCGCACACCACTTTGTGCGGTCCGCACTAGTAGGTTCAAAGAGTTGAATTTCAGGCTTCAAGGCAGTGCGGCCGCACACCATTTTGTGCGGTCCGCACTGAAGGCAACGCGGCCGCAATCCATTCTCTGCGGTCCGCGGTGCCAAGATTCAGAGAGGGTGATTTTTCAAGTTTGAAGCCTGTGCGGTCCGCGGTCAACTTTGTGCGGACCGCACTAGAAGCCTCCGCGGCCGCGGTCCATTCTGTGTGGTCCGCGGAGCCCAAGTTCAGAAAGATCAATTTTGAAGACCAAAGCCTAGTACCGCAGTCCATTTTGTGCGGTCCGCACTAACCCCGCAGGGGCATTTTTGTCCATATTTTCAGCTTAGTATAAATAGATTCTTTTTCCATTTTTAGGGTATCAGATATTGTAATACGTAAGCTGCGCTCATGGGTCGACTTTTCTTAGCCATTTTGGGCATTATTACTTACCTTCCATCATTGAATCTTTGTATTTAGCTTAGCAATTAAGTAATATGTGTTTATCTTCATCTATTTCTTGCTTTTCTTCTCTAAATATGAGTAGCTAGACCCCATAGTGTGGGTAATTGATGGGTCTTGCATTTTAGGGCTAAATTGACTATGGGTGTTTGTTATTTGGGCCAATTTCATGGTTAATTTCTGAATTAGTGGTTGCAAACACTAGTTTGTGTTGAGTTGACTTGAGCTCTTCTTGAGAAAGAGAGTCTAAGTGTCCGAGATTGGTCCAACAATGAATTGGGGCGTACTCAAGAGATTGATAGCCCCAAATTAAAGGGTTAAACCTCGAGAGAGTAATACCCGAATTGAACCCTAGTTGCTTGTGCAAATTTGCATACCCAATTGGTCTTGAGAAAGCCAATTCGGGCGAAATCACTCGAACCACCGAGAGGTGTAGAGTGGGTAAAGTCGTGCAACGGTTATAGCATACTCCCCAAAAATGTCAAATGTGCCTTAGTTTCAAGTACCCGCCAATTGACCACCTAGGCAGTAGTCACTACCCTAGTGCCTTTTAAACCTATTTGAACAACTCGTAGCAATTTTACTCTTAGCTAAATTTACAATTTGTAGTTTGTTAAAAGTAGAATTATAGAAAATCCCAAAAATGAATAGAAGTGTATTAAGAACACATACGCAATCCTAAACTAGATAGATACTCGATTCTAATTCTAGCTCTCTGTGGATTCGATCCCGACCCAAAATCGGGTAAAAGCTATTGCGACCCTCTCTTGCTACTTATTAGTAGTGCGGAGTTGGCAGCGATCAATGGTTGAGATCGAGATTGACCCCATTTCTAGTTGAGGTTTGAGCCACAGAAGTTTCAGTGGAATCAGGCATGATGAAAGATATAGAAGACTAAGAATGTTGATTTCAGATTACCCAAAATTGAGCTAGATTTGCTCTGATACCATAAAAGATTAGGAGAAAGAATTGTTGAATTTTCTGTGTATTGATCTATGTCAAGGACATGTTTATATACAAATATCCTATGTAAAATAAAATGTAAAAGAAATGAATTTCTGTACACTTGTCCTATTTGTATTAGCTTAAATATAACAACCTCTAACAGATTTTATTCCTCTCTAGAAGCATCTATAAAATTAACAACTATACTAAATTTAATTTGGACGGCCCTCTTTTCACCTATCATGTTTGTGATCAACGTCCTTGATGAAGCCACGTGTCTTATTCTTTTCCACACACATAAGTCTATTGACTTTCGATGTATTCGATGAGTGTTGTGTGATAAGTAGGGATTTTGACCGCTTATTTGCTCTCTTTTACTTGTGTTTTAGCTAAAAAATGCTTAAATGTATTCCCGAAAGCTAACGAAATGTGTTTACTTGCCGGAATATTGGGAAACGAGCCAAATAAGTCAAAATCAACTCAAAAAGCAGTCAAAAGTGAACAAGAACCAAAATCGGGAAAAAAGGCTAGTAGTGCGGACCGCACAATTCTAGTGTGGCCGCCAAAGAGAGATTGAGAGACTGGTGATTTGGCCAACTCAGGGAGTGCGGACCGCACTAAAATTGTGCAGCCACAGGAGATCAAGTGCAGCTGCATCCATTATTAGTCGATCCGCAAGATTGAAGATTCAGAGAGCTGGAAAGTAAAGGAGTGCCGACCGTAGCACTTTTGTGCAGCCGCATAATCCTAAGTGCGGCCGCACCCACTTTTATACGGACCGCAGAAACCTGAAGTGCCAAGCACAAATTCCCAAGACTGTAGACCGCAGCACTTTTGTGCGGCCACAGAAGCCCATTGTACGGACCGCACCAGAATTATGCAGCCGCACAACCTTTGCAGTGGCATTTTTGTCAAATATTTTCAGCTTAGTATAAATAGAACTTTTTGTCATTTTTAGGTTAAGTTTAGTTTGCAGAGATGCACCTGAGCGATTTTCTTTTCTTCTTTGAGTAATTTAATATTAGATTGACCTCTTAGCATTAAATTTTCTTTGTTTAATCAATGATTATGCATTCTATCTTATTTCTTCTTGTATTTATTTATTTCTCATGAGTAGCTAAATCTTTAGCTAGGGTTGTGGCTCAACCCTAGTGCGGACACTTAATGGGTATTTAACATTAGGGCTTATTTGTGATTGGGTTAGTGATATTTAGCCTTGTTTTATGCTAAAATTCTAGAATATGGTTGCAATATTGATTCATGCCTTTTTGACCTAGTCTTTGCTTGAGAAAGAGAGACTAGGTTTAGGAAAACTTGGCTAACAAGGAATTGGGGTGAACCCAAGAAATTGATAGCCCCAATTAAAGGGTCAAATTTAGAAATAGTAAGACCCGACTTGAGCATATATCACTTGATTTTTGCAATACTCATTTGGTCTTGAGAAAGCCAAATTGGGCAAAATCACTCAAACTACCGAGAGGTATAGAGTAAGCAATTACGCATGTGATTGCTATACCATGGCCCCAATAAATCAAACTTGCCCTATAGTTTACAATCCGTTAGGTAGCCACCTAGGTGGAAGTCACGACCCTAGATTCCTTTATCATTTAAAAAACAACCAAAACCAAAAACATTATCTTCTAGTTTATTACTTGCAATCATTAGTTAAAAGTAGAAATAGAAACAACCAATGTGGAAGTACAAATTGAGGCACATCATACACCTACTCTAGTTATATATCTAATCCCATATCTAACTCCTTGAGGAATCGACCCCGACCTGTGTTGGGATTTATTATTGCTTCGACCGCCTCACTACCTAATTGTGGTGTGAGTTTGGGATAGATCAATTTTTGGCGCCGTTGTCGGGGAAGTAAACAGATTTAGGCTATATATCTAAGTTTTTGTGTGTTTTGTCTTTCTTTCCTTCTGAGTTACTAATTTTGTGTTTGGATTGATTTTAGGTACAACATGGCTCTCAACAACGATCCCATTGGAAATGTGCCACTAGGGGAGGATGTGGACGATGATGCAATGGATGAGGTTCCTCTTGAACCTCAAGCTAATAGACGAGGCCGCCCGCCTTACGATAATGTGCTCGTCCCTCTCCCACCTCCATCAAGGGTGGCAGCCCACCGACAATTGCCAAATGAGGGTTATGCAAGTGCTATAGTCCCGCCACACATTAGGGCAGGCAACTTCCAAATCACCAACGTGATGCTTACACTACTTGAGCAACGGGGTTTCTTCACAGGGGCTCCGAATCAAAATGCCTACAAGCATCTCAAGGGGTTCGTCGATACTTGTTGGGGGAGCAAGCAAATAAATGTTTCTGAGGACGCGCTGAGGTTGAGGCTTTTTCCCTTTTCTCTACGGGGAAAAGCATTGGACCGGTAGAGAGGTTACCCAACCATTCCACTCACACTTGGGATGAGTTGGCAGAAAAGTTCATTTCCAAATTCTTCTCTCCGGGACATATGGCGGCGCTTCGGGATGAGATTCTTGCTTTCAAGCAAGAACCCATTGAGCCATTGCATGAGATTTGGGAACGATATCGTACCATGGTTAAAGAGTACCCGAACAATGATATGATTGAGGCCATGATCCAACAGACTTTCTATAGTGGGATCAATACAACTAATCAATGTATGGTTAACCAACTCGCCAGGGGGAACTTCATGAACACGCCATATGCCGAAGCTTGTGAAATTCTTGATGAGATGGCGTATACCTCTTCGGCGTGGCAAAGTAGAGACAATGTACTGCAAGGTGACCCAAATGTTATTCACCTACACAAGGAGCTACATGACCATAGGCAAGCTATTGAAAAGTTGACAACTACCATGACCAACTGGCCAAGGCTCAGCTTCAACAAGTTCAAGGGCCGAAACAAGTGCATGCAATGAAAGGTGTGAATATGATGGTAAACAAAAGAGGGCAACAAGGTCAACAAATGCAAAGCCGTCCGGAACAATTTATGCAAGATGATAGTGGTTATGATCAAGGTGATTCATTCAATGAACAAGACGAAGAAGTTCAATATGTCAACAATTATCAAGGTCAAAAAAATAATGCTCAAGGACAAAATCAACAACAATGGAGGTCACAATGGAACCAAAGTAATTGGAACAACCAAAACCACCAAGGCAATTGGAGTGGTGGTATTCTAATCAAAGCAGTAGGAGTAATCAAGGAAATTGGGGTGGCAACAATCAAAGCAATTGCGGAGGAAACCAAGGAGGGTGGAACAAAAAAAAAACAACCGAGGGCCAGGTTTCCAAAGGGCCCGAGCACTTCTTCCAATGAGATGGGTAGAACTGAAAACATGTTTAAACAGATGATGGAGAAGAACGCCGACTCTGATGCTCAAATAGCCTCGCACAACACTTCTATTCGGAATTCGGAGGTTCAATTAGGCCAAATCTCACAAGCTTTGAACACTCGTCCTAAGGGGGCACTACCTAGTGATATGGTGGTGAACCTGAAGGGTGGGAATAATACGGGACATGCTATGGCCGTGACTACTAGAAGTGGAAAAGGTGGGGATGCAACCACCTCAAATCAAAGAAGGATTGTGGATGAAGATGTTGTGGTTCAGGAGGAAGAAATCCCAAGCAATGTGGTTCAAGATAATGAAGAAGTGAGAATTGATATAGATGGAAGTGTGGAGGAGAAACAAGAAGAGGTGAACCTGTCTAGGGAACACATGATTGACATGCCGGAATCGGTCGTGCCAAAGGCTAAGGCACCAATGATAAGGCCTCCTCCTCCATACCCTCAAAGGCTTGCAAAGCAAAACAGTGAGAACCAATTCAAAAAGTTTATTGCTATGATGAAGAGTTTGGTTGAGTCATTAGAACAAATGTCAGGATATGAAAAATTCATGAAGGATTTGGTAACCAAGAAAAGATCAATGAATTATGAGACCATCAAGATGACTCATCAAGTGAGTGCTATTGTGCACTCAATGGCTCCAAAGTTGGAAGATCCGGGCGCTATCATAATCCCTTGCACTATTGGGAGCGCCGATTTTGCCAAAGCATTATGCGATCTCGAGGAAAGTATTAACTTGATGCCCTACTTTGTGTTCAAAACTTTGGGAATTGGGCAACCAAGACCCACATCCATGAGGTTGCAAATGGCGGATCGGACAATGAAGAGGCCTTTGGGTATTATTGATGATGTATTGGTTAGAGTTGACAAGTTCATCCTCCCAGAGGACTTCGTTATCCTTGATTGTGAAGTGGACTATGAGGTGCCGATCATTTTGGGTAGACCTTTCCTTTCTACGGGGAAGGATCTTGTTGATGTGGAGACCCGTGAGCTCACTTTCTCGATGGGTGACGAAAAGGCGGTCTTCCATGTGTGCAAATCAATGAGGCAACTAAATAGTAATGAAGTTAGTTCATTTGTGGATTTGGTGACCGACGTGATAGTTGATGATGCTGGTGCAACAATGAATGTTGAGGACAAATTGGAAGCCGTTTTGCTCAACCTAGATGATGATGAGGAGAGTGATGGCTATGTGGAGTGTGTAAATGCATTGCAAGGCATGGGGTCGTACACTTATGAGCCCCAAAAGCTATCTTTGGATCTTGAAAACCATAAGACTCCTCCAACAAAGCCCTCAATCGAGGAGCCTCCTACCTTGGAGCTAAAGCCATTGACCCCGCACCTCAGGTATGAATTCCCTGGCCCTTCTTCTACTTTACCGGTTACTCTTTCTTCGTGCTTAACTAACATGCAGGTAGAGTCCACATTGGAGGTGCTACAAAGGAGGAAAAGAGCAATCGGTTAGACTTTGGCGTATATCCGTGGCATAAGCCCCGCCTTTTGCATGTACAAGATTATTTTGGAGGAGGGTGCCAAACCCTCCGTTGAACATCAAAGAAGATTAAATGAAGCAATGCAAGAGGTGGTGAAGAAGGAGATAATCAAGTGGTTAGATCTGGGGTTGTCTACCCCATTTCCGATAGCTCGTGGACCTCTCTGTTGCAATGTGTCCCAAAGAAAGGGGGCATGACTGTGGTAACAAATGGCAAGAATGAATTGATCCCAAAAAGAACCGTTACCGGGTGGACATTGTGCATGCACTATAGGAAACTCAACAAGGTCACTCGAAAAGATCATTTCCCGCTTCTATTTCTTGACCAAATGCTTGATAGGTTGGCCGGACGTGCTTTTTATTGCTTCCTTGATGGATACTCCGGCTACAATCAAATTCTTATTGCTCCCAAGGAGCAAGAGAAGACCACTTTCACATGTCTTTATGGTACTTTCTCGTTTTCAAGGATGCCTTTTGGGTTGTGTAATGCATCGGAGACTTTTCAACGGTGTATGATGGCTATTTTCACCACATGCTGGAGGACATTATTGAGAAAATTTTGGATAGGGTATTGGCTAGATGGGAGGAGACAAATTTGGTTTTGAATTGGGAGAAGTGTCACTTCATGGTCGAGGAAGGCATTGTCCTCGGTCATAAAATTTCAAAACATGGTATTTAGGTTGACCAAGACAAAATTCATGTGATCTCCAAACTCCCTCCTCCTACATCCGTGAAGGGAGTGAGGAGCTTCTTGGGTCATGCGGGTTTCTATTGCCGATTCATCATGGACTTTTCCAAGGTGGTGAACCCATTGTGCAAGCTTTTGGAGAAGGATGCCAAGTTCCATTTTAATGAAGATTGCATGAAGGCATTCGAGTTGCTTAAGTTCAAGTTGACTACTACTCCTATTATCACCGCACCGCACCGGATTGGAGCTTGCCTTTTGAGCTCATGTGTGATGCTAGTGATGTTGCGGTTGGAGTGGTGTTGGGGCAAAGAATCAACAAAATCTTCCATCTGGTCTACTATGCTAGCAAGACCATGAATGATTCCCAAGTCAACTACATAGTGACTGAGAAGGAGCTACTTGCTATTTTTTTTTCCATGGAGAAGTTCCGGCCGTATTTGATGGGTACTAAGGTGATTGTTCACACCGACCATGTGGCACTTCGGTATTTGATGAGCAAAAAAGATTCTAAGGCAAGGTTGATGCGGTGGGTGCTTCTTTTGCAAGAGTTTGATCTAGAGATTCAAGACCGCAAGGATAGTGGGAATCAAGTGGTGGACCACTTGTCCTATTTGGAGGAGGAGGGGAGGCCACATGACAGCCTTGAGATCAATGATTCATTTCCCAACAAGCAACTCCTATCCGTTTCAATACCGGGATGCCACGGTTTGCCGATTTAGCCAATTATCTTGTGAACGGCATTGTACGGAATGAGTTCTCTTCAAACCAAAGGAAGAAGCTCAAACAGGATGGCTTGGATTATTACTAGGATGAGTCGTATCTTTTTCGGATATGTACCGATGGTGTGATCCGGCGATGTGTGCCGGAAGAAGAAAAATGGGGATTCTTGAGGCTTGGCACTCTTCACCATATGGTGCTCACCATGGTGGAGCTAGAACGGCTACAAAGGTTTTGACTTGTGGATTCTATTGGCCTACCCTCTACAAGGACGCTAGTGAGCTTGTCAAGCATTGTGTTGAATGCCAAAGGGCCGGTGGGATTTCTAAGAATAATGAGATGCCCCTTACCACCATTTTAGAGATTGATATCTTTGATGTTTGTGGTATTGATTTCATGGGACCGTTCGTGAGCTCCTGTGGGAACACTTACATTTTGGTAGTTGTGGACTATGTGTCAAAATGGGTTGAAGCCATGGCTTTCCCCAACAACGAGGCTCGAAGTGTGGTGGCATTCTTGAAAAAGAACATCTTCACAAGGTTTGGTACTCCGAGGACCATTATTAGTGATGGGGGTTCGCATTTTTGTAATCGGGCTTTTGATACTTTACTCACCAAGTATGGTGTCACTCATAAAGTCTCCACCCCCTACCATCCTCAAGAAAGCGGACAGGTTGAAGTCTCCAACCGGGAGATCAAGAGTATTTTGTCAAATACTATGAATGCCAACCGAACGGATTGGTCAAGAAAACTTGATGATGATCTTTCGGCTTATAGGACGGCCTACAAGATGCAGATTGGGATGTCTCCATATCGATTGGTGTTTGGTAATGCATGTCATCTTCCGGTAGAACTTGAGCAAAAGGCCATGTGGGCGTTGAAAAAGTTGAACCTTGAGTGGGATGTCGCTGCAAACCTAAGAGAGGCACATTTAAATGAGCTTGATGAATTCCGGTATCTTTCCTACACAAGTTCGTCCCTTTACAAGGAGAAGATGAAATACCTCCATGAGAAGTACATCCACAACAAGGAGTTCAAAGAAGGTGATCTTGTGCTATTGTTCAATTCCCAGTTAAGGATGTTTCCGGGCAAGTTAAAATCAAAATGGAGTGGACCCTTTGAAGTACTGAATGTAACCCCCTTCGGTGCTCTAGATTTGAAAAACAAGAATGATGAGGTTTTTAGAGTCAATGGGCACCGGGTTAACCATTATCTTGGCAAGGTTGATGGTGGCCACATTGTGGCAGTTCTTCATTTCAAGTGATTGGTAATTTGCGTCGTGTCGCGACGTTAAATCAGGCGTTTCTTGGAAGGCAACCCATGTGTCTTTTTCTTTCTTTTGTTTTTCCTCTTTAAATTAGATAGACTGTGTTTTGTGCTAACCAGTTTTGAAGTGTATGCAGGATTGGGTGTGCATTGCAGGGATCGTGCATGAAAAATTTGGCTAAGTATCAAAATGCAAAGTCTCTGAAGCTGGCCTGTCAAAAATGCTTAAGGAATTGCGGCCGCACACATTTTTGTGTGATCCGCACTAATGCTTTGGCCGTACTCATTTTTGTGCTGTCCGTAGCGAGACTTCTCCACGGGTAGGTAAGGAGTGCGGACCGCATCAAAATTATGCGGTCGCACTTAGTCAAAATTCTGGGTCCAACGGGTCTAAGCATAAATAGGCTTTCCTTCCTCTTTTTACACTTTTCGATCTTCTGAGCCCTGAAAACTAAGCTTGCACAGTAAAATTTCCCCATTGCTCTCAAATTGTTCCCTGATTTCATCACTTGCATCTTCATTACTGGTATGTTAATTTCTTCATTAGATTCCTCATCTTTTGTTTTGATTTGTTCGTTGATTTAGGGTTAGTTCCATGCCTAAAATTGTCAATGCTTAGTTATTTTTGCTTAGAATAATGTGGGTAACATATTACGTGTTAATTGGGGTTTGGGTAAGTAGCTATCCTTGTTTAATTGTGCAAACCATGCCTAAATTATGTAAAGATCGCATGAACCCTATGTCAGTGCCAATGAAATTCGAATTGTGCGGCCGCACACATTTTTGTGCGGTCCGCAGTAGAGGCTATTCGGCCGCACACACTTTTGTGCGGTCCGCAGCCTTCAGAGTTAGGAAAATTTTGTGCTTGACTTGTGCGGTCCGCAATGGACTTGTGCGACCGCACTCATTTTTGTGTGATCCGTAGTGATGGAACTTCAAAGACCCCAGTAGTCTAAACCTGGGGCTGTGCGGCCGCACTCATTTTTGTGCAGTCTGCGATGGGCGGTCTGCGGCTGCACTCAATTTTGTGCGGTCCGCACTGCCCTTCTGAGACTGTTTTGCTGCAACCTTCAATCATACTTCTATATGCATTGTGAGCTTAAATTGTAACTGATTTCTACTTCTTATGTGTTGCAGACAATGGTTTGTTCACGTGGTAGAGGAGATACACCGCAAGGGAGGGCAGAACCCTCCCGATGCCGGAGTCGAGGCAAAAGCAATCTACCTCTAGCAATCCAAAAGGTTATCAGCAAGAAAACAACAACCAATAGAGCCCCTAACACCTCGGAGACTAGTGAGTACGTCCCATCCGGGGAAGCTTCTGTGGGTAACTCCGTGCAAGCACAGCCGGAAGCCCAATCACAACAAGAAGCCCAATCACAACAATTCCCACAGATATTTCATTTGGTCGATGAGTCTTCTTCAGCTTCCAGTTTGTCTGAAGGTTCGGAAGAGGGCAGCCACCCTCTCAGCCCTCTTCCTCACATGCTAACCCTGCTCAAATAAACTTTGATGATGATGATGTTCAGATAATGGAAGAGGGGGCGATACTGCACTGCTGGGGTTAGAAAGATCAAGGAGGCCGGAGGTATGGGAGGACAGATTTGTTAGTGCCAATTCCTTCGCAAAGCTTAGATAATGGTGGCCACAGAGGTCGCTCACTTTTGAGTGACAATTCTTAATGAAAGATTTGCACAAACACAACCCCCTTAGGCAATTCCAGGAGCGGAAAGGTTGGAAATGGTTCACCAACAGTGTCCTTGATGCCAATGAGTACCTCGTCAAGGAATTCTATGCAAATGTTGCTCACATCAAACGGGGAACTAAGGTGACAAAAGTGCGAAATCTAAAAATCCATTTTGACTCTTATGCACTGAACACATATGTAGGGTTTGAAGAAGTGGAGGCAGTGCAGTATTTGGAGAAGCTAGCCATGGGTGATGCAGCTCGTCCATGGTTGGTTGAGATTCTGGCAATCCCAGGGTCAACACCTCTGTGGCTCACAGCAGGGATTCCAATTATCCGGGCCACCCTAAATTTTGAAGCAAAAGGGTGGCAAACATTCGTGTGTAGCCGCATTGACCCATGCCTCAATGAAAACATGCTCCCACTTCCCCGTGCAATCTTGGTGGCTTCAATTATGGCAGGGTATCCGATAAATTTTGGTGTCATCATGTCCACCAACATCATTTTAGCTGTTTAGAAGGGTGAGAGATCATATCCGTACCTGAACTTCCTCACTGAATACTTCAAGGATCAAGGGGTGGAGCCGAAGCATTATGATACCAAGGTAAAGGCCAAGAAGCCTTTCTTCAGGTACCACCTTCAGGGAGCTGACAACCCTAAATTCAAGGGAAAAGATATTGCCTCTACTGGCCAGTCTGAAGAGCCAGCGGTAGTGGTTACTGATTTAACTGCCGAGCCTTCCACATCAGCCAGTACTTCCTCCAGGACAGCAGCTATGCCACCATCTGCATCTGCCGAACCACCTACTTCTGCTAGACTATTAGTACCATTGCCAGTGCCAGCTTCCTCTACCTATCCTCAGACTGCGCTGCCAGTCTCCCAGACATTGGCGAGTCTCAACAACTAGATGCAGGCAGCTACTATAAAGCTGACTGATATATCCAGCGTTGTTGCAGCACAGTCCTCAGCCTCAGTAGCCCCAATAGAGCCACAAGTACCTCCATCAGTGGAGGAAACATTGAAGAAGATTATGGCTGACCAGAAGACTATCATGGATAACATAGAGGCACAGGGGAAAGTTATTAAGGATTTGGGCAAACAGGTCAAGAAGATGCGGAGATATCAGGGATCAAAGAAGTCGGTGGATAAGTTGAGAAAAGAGATTGAGAAGATTACATCCGCCGGTGATCTACCATTGGACCTGCTCATGGAGACAGCACCCCCAGCAGGACAGGCCCCACCAGCAGCACAGACAGCACCAGAGGCAGCACCAAGCCAGTCTGAGGACCCGGTTGCCACTTTACACACTACTGAAGAGATGATCCAGATGCTCAGCAACCCAGTTGTCCCTCAGCCGGGTGATGATGAGATACAGCTTGAGGCTGAGGTTGCTGATGATCCTATGCATACTGAGACCACATAGGGAGTTCTCTTAACTCTCTACCCTTCCCCTATTCTTATTTTTTTTAAGAATTGGGGACAATGCTTATTTTCATTTGAGGTGGTCTATTTTGATTATGTGACATTTGGGTTGTAATAACTCTAATACTATTTTTCTTTCATCTTTTATTTTCCTTTGGTATGTATATATTTTCTCCATTTGATGTAAATATTCATTTCCCTTATGTATATATTCGTTTGACTTCGGTTTGTATATTCATTTATCTCTCTTTCTGTAGTTTATTTCATAGCTTCTTTAGTCTGCTTTTCCTTAGTAGTATAACTTCTTATTTACTTTAGTAGCTTCTTTTTACGTTTTGAGTGAACAATAAGCCTTTGGTTTTATTAATGCCACGGTTCTTTCCAAAGGTGGATTATGTGTGAACCGGGTGGCTCTTCCCAATGATGGATGGCGTGACAACCTTCTTAAGGGATTGAGTCTGTTTTCTTTTATGTTTTGGTAAATATAGTAGTAATGAATAAAAGGGGTCTCAAGCATGCTTCACTTGGTACCAACACATTTACCTATGATCGTATTGTTAAAAACAAGTTGTTCGCAGAAATAGCTCTAGTTGTGACTCTTTTGACTCTTGTGTTGACTTAAGCAGTCATCGAGTGGTTCAGATCAAGCCATTTGTGATTCTCAATCTTATCAAGGGTTGTTGTGGGCCCTCGACTCTGTTCTTTTTAGCAATCCAGAAGTGTGAGAGGTGAGATGTTTAGTTGGAAGTCCAAGTACCCGTGCTAATGGTCTAGAACTTGCCCCGAATATTTGTCTAGGCGAAATTCTAATCGTAGCTTGGTTGAGAAATGATCGTAGGCTCTCCTTGATCCAATTTGAAATTTGAAATATTCCATGGCCTACCAATGTGATATCCCTAGTCAACCCCTTTGATCCGAAGCCTTTTTTCTTTCAATAACCATGTTACAAACCTTCATCCATTTTATAATGACTCTCTCTTGGCACCCGATATTTCCTTAGCATTCTTGAGAAACAATAATATAAGCTTGGGGGAGAGAAGAGGAGTTTGACAGTGAAGAAAGGTACAAAGAAAAGAGAGAAATGAAGAAAAGGGATGGCAAAGAAAAGAAAGAAAGAACAAAAAGAAAAATGCCAAAAAGAAAGTGAATAAAGTGAAGAGTTGAAGGAAATACAAAAGTAAGGAGGAAAGGCTGAAGTAAATAGAAAAGGAGAAAAATGAATGTCATGCTCAAGAAAGAGTGACGTTATGTCTCTCTAGTTCCCCCAAGGAAGAAGAAAATGACTCAAAGAGTCAAGAAAGTACGAGCCGAAAAGAGAAAATGGAGTGCTTAAGGAAAGATGAAACCATTCTATTCCAACTAGTCCTACCTTGGTCCAAAAGCCTTCATTACATCCCGCAAAAGCCCTACATGATTTCAAGTTGAGTGAGCTTACATTAGTGGTGATTTACATCAATACCCAATTGGTCGCTCATAGATCGGCCTTGCATTTGGCAATCGATGGAAGTTGCTCGTGAGGCCAATACCCAAAGTTCTTGAAAACTGAGCGAAAAGGGGCCATTTAAGCTGATGCTTCCCCAAGATCACATAAGCTTGGCAAAGTCTGCACTACCAATAGTGCAGGCGGATAGTGGAACACCAGGATCCTCTAATTTCGGGGCCATCGAATTCACTATAGCTACTAACTTGGTGGGGTTATTCTTGATAGTTTTCACAGTCCATTGATCTTTTCTTTGTAACCAAATCTTCATGAATTTAGCATAACCAGCATTTGCTTCACAAATCCTCCACCAAAAGGCATATGTTGTGGATAAGCTCTTCAAATCATGTCAGATGAATTTTGAATTGAATTCTAATTACATTCTGCTTGGCTAGCCTCTTGAGGATAGGGCGGCGAGGTCTGGGCCTAGCAAAGCTCGCCTTGGCTTTTGGCACAACCGCTCCGCATGTCAAGTTACGTGCTCCCTAGATGGGTTCACGCTCTTGATTTCCACCTCGGTTCATTTAAATTGTCAACTCCTTCCACTCATTTGTTCACATTGTCATCAACCACATCTACCACTACCAAAGGGAACCGCATCTTCTTGAAACTCAAAATAATCTTCAACAACTTTGCTCTTTAATTCGAGGCATTCACATCACCGGCTCTCCACTTCTTGTTGTAAACCGCCATAACCATGGTGTTCCCACCCTTTGGTTCACTACCGTAATCATTGTAGAGCACCCTTCGGCGCGAGTATTTAATGTATTGTGTGATTTTTGGCCTATTTGCACCTCTAAAGTTTCTAATAGAGGTATTTTGAGAACAATTGCGCATCGAATTCGCATTTTTTTCATCATTTTGTCGACATCATTCAAATTCTACTCATTTTCATCGTTAAGAGAACTAGGGCCCTGGGGATGGAAAAGGAGGTGGACTTTATCGGTTGTTGGTACATTGGGGGCTCTGTGAAAGCCTGCCCCCGGTTAGTTCCTTGTTCCCATTGGTCATCCACTTTGTTTGTTATTGTGTTTCCCCAATTGTTGTTATTACCATTTCAATTCCCTGGTTCCTTGATTTGTCGTTCTGATTGCCCAGTTGTGTTTTGATTATTGTTCCCCAATTGCCATTGGTTTTGTTTTGATTGCCCCAATTGCCCTGGGGTCGCCAATGTTGTTGTTGGAAGAGTATTACCCCATTGCCTTGGAAAATTGTTTACATATTGTACCTCTCATTTTGCGTCCATCATAAGCCATCATCTTGACCATATAATAATCATTCAAATGCTTCAGATTCCTTGTGGTTTTTGTTAGCCTATCGTTGACCTTCTTCTTCGTTGACAAGCATATTTCACACCGTCCATGCATTCACTTGGCGCCGAGGATATGGACTTCTTGCAAAGTGTTGCCTTAGCCAATTGGTTCATGTAGTTGTCAAACTCCAAGCGCATAGCCTTTCCCCATTGGTATGTTATTCCTTATGCAAATGATAAACCGTATGGTCACCTTTGAGGAACATTGGCCCTACTTTGCCATGTCGGAGGATGATCCGCCATTCTCAAGAATCGGCACAAGCTTCATCATACGTCAATTGTCATGAAAATTACCCCTAGCATTGTTGAGTTGCACTATGCTTGATTTGTGTGTTGGATTTCCGGCGTAGAGGAAGTTGGGGTGTTTGCAACATATTCCCGGTCATAGTCTATGATTGGCGGGCATTCTTCACCATCTGTTCTGTAACCGCTCCAAATCTAATGACAAGGTTCCGTGGGCTCTTGCGTTGAAGCCAATTCTCTATCTCGACAGTGCCGCCATCGTTCCGGGTAAGGAAAAAGTTTAGTATAAACTTATCCTGTCAATCATCCCAAGTAGTGATAGAATGGTTGGGGAGTCTCTCGAGGCAACTCCAATGCTTTCCCCGCAAAGTGAAAAGGGGATAAAAGCCTCAACCTAAGAGCATCCTCGGACACATTCGTCTGCTTGCTTACCCCACCATGTATCACGAACCCCTTGCAGATGTTTGGTAGGCTTTTGATCGCAGCGCCACCGTTGAAAATACCCACGGCCGCTCAAGTAGAGTCAACATCACATTGATTTATCTGAAATTGCCCGCCCGATCTAGGAGGACAATAGCACTTTGCGTAGCCTTGGTTCGGGTAGCACCCAGGAACCGGCTCTTGGGGTGCGGAGGGGTCTGGAACGTTTCATTGCATTGGCCCGGCAGGCCTCGTCGTGGTCCGGGAGGTCAAGAGGCACTTATCCTCTCAATTTCTCAACCTCCTCCCGCAAGCACTATCCAAGAGGTTTATTTGCATTTATAAACCATTTTGGTACCTGGACAGTATTACACACACAAAATTAGTAACAAAGAATGAAAGAAGAACAATTATACAAAATAAACTAAATAGATAGCACAAAACGTTAAAGGCTTCGCCAGCCAACGGCGCCAAAAAGTACCAGCTTCAACTCTGCACTATTAATAGGTAGCAAAGTAAGGTCGCAATAGCTCATTTACCCGATTTTGGTGTCGGGATCGAATCCACAGAAGAGCTAGGATTGGAATTGGTATCTATTCTAGATTAGGAATTGCATATGTGCTCTTAACTTGGTTTCTTCTATTCATTTTGGATTTTTGCTATGATTCTATTATTATCAAAACTATTAATTTGAAATGCAACTAGATTAAGCTAGAGATAAATTATTGCAACTGTATCCTAATGGTTTAAAAGCGCACATTAGGGTAGTGACATCCGCCTAAGGCGGGCAAATGACGGGTACTTGAAACTAAGGCATAAGATGACATGATATGGGGAGTATGACATAACGTTGCACTACGTTACCCAGCTTCTATACCTATAGATGGTATCGAGTGTGATTTTTTCCACGAATTTGCTTTCCTCAAGACCAAATTGGTTATCACCATTTTTCACAAGCAACTTAGGTTCAATTTCGGGATTAACTCTCTTCGAGGTTTAACCGTTTAATATGGGCTATCAATCCTTGAGTACGCTCCCCAATTCATTGTTGGACCAATTTCGGAGACTTAGGCTCTCTTTCTCAAGAAGAGCTCAAGTCAACTCAACCACAAACTAGTGTTTGCAACCACTAATTCAGAAATTAACCATGAAATTGGCCCAAATAACAAACACCCATAGTCAATTTAACCTTAAATTACAAGTCCCATCAATTGCCCACACTAGGGTTGAGCCACAACCCTAGCTATGGGGTCTAGCTACTCATATTAGAAGAAGAAAAGCAAGAAATAGATGAAGAGAAAGACATATTAATTAATTACTAATGTAAAATACAATGATCAACGATAAAAACTAAGTAAGAGTGCCCAAAATAAGCTAAGAAAAGCCTTCTCACGAGCGCAACTACTGATATTACAACGTCTGATGCCCTAAAAATGGAAAAAGAATCTATTTATACTAAGCTGGAAAAACTGGACAAAATTGCCCCTGCGAGGCAGTGCGGACCGCACAAAATGGTGTGCAGCCGCACTAGGCCCTTGAACTTGAAATTTTTGACTCTCTGAACCCAGGCTCCGGACCGCACAGAATGGACTGCGGCCGCGGAGGCTTTCGGTGGGGTCCACGGCAGAATGGACTGCGGACTGCACAGGCTTTCATTCTTTGAAATTTGGCATCTCTCTGAACTTTTGGTTTCTGCGGACCGCACAGATGGTGTGTGGCCGCGGTGCCTCTCAGTGCGGACCGCACGAAAAACCTTCTGCCGGCTGCACTGCCTTTGATGCCTGAAAATCTTAACTCTCTGAATCTCCCTAGTGCGGATCGCACAAAGGTGTAGTGCCGCCGCCACTAGGCCTATTTCTCCTGAGTTTTGTCTTGTCTTTGGTACTTGTGCAGGTTTTCACTCCTTTTGAGGCGATCTTTGACATTCTTGTCACTTTGTTGATCAAACCTGCAATCAAAGCACAACTTATGAGCCTTTTGGGACTATTTTGTATGAATTTATAATCAAAGCATAAGCACAAAGGGGTATAAAAATGCGTCAGAATCCCTATTATCATTAGTTTCCGAGAATACCTTTAAGCATTTTTGAGCTAAAACACAAGTAAAGAGAGCAATAAGCGGTCAAAAATTCCTACTTATTCAACTCCCCCAAACTTTAAGCTTTTTGCTTGTCCTCAGGAAAATAAGGCCAATTCACCTCCACTAGAAAAGGGATATTTTAGCTAGCCTAAGGTGAATCGATTACACATCAATTGGGACCAACCATTACCCACAAACATATGAATTATTCAACAACGCAAATGATTGACCTTTTGAGCACAATAGTTTTAGTGTTGATACTAGAGCATCAAGAGTTGACCCTTATCATCAAGGAAGCTCGCTCTTTCATGTAGGTCATTGTGGATCCTAAACTCCCCTCCTCTAATCTCCATTAGCAAAAATCTCACTGCTTATAAGGAAAATGTAACACTCAAGTCAAGGATTGTTGAAGAAGTTTGGTCATCTCTCTCAAAGAATGTACACAGCTTTGCTTTTGAGTACCATAACTTGCCCCTTATGTCAAATCA
>NW_017673849.1:114698-117791 GCF_001879085.1 Nicotiana attenuata
TCTATATCTGAGTTAGCATAGTGAAAGCCCTAATTTTTGGGGTTTATCCGAGACTCTGAATCTGTTTATTTGTTTATCTGCTTATCTCCTCTAAACTCGATTGATTTTCGAAAACCCTAGTTTCTTTGGGGACTATTCGATTTCTTTGAAATTGTTTGTGCAACTCGTCTGTTGAAATTGCAATGTGCTTCAATTCTCTTTTCTTCATGTGACTCTTTTGGTTCTGAGTTCTTACTACCAGTCAAACTCAACTATGGTTTCCACACAACTCTTTGCATGCTTCTGATCTTCTTCTCTATTGTTAAACACTGAAACTTGACTATCATGCTTCGAATGTCTTCTTTTTAGTCACTACTACATGTTGTTATTTTGCCATAACTTGGCCTCACATGTCTATTACTTGTGCACTTCATTTATATACTGAGTCCCTTCTGTGATTGATTCTCAAACTCGTGATTAATTTTCAAAACTGTCTTTTGTGAAATTCTAATTTTTACTCGCCTGTTAAGGGGTAATTGATTCTTTCTCTTTGTTTGGCCTTACCAGATCCTTTCTAAAAATAATTACATTCCTGTACTTAGACTTAAACACCTATTGTATGATTTTACTACTCCTTTTATGGCAACAACCATTCTGCTTAAGGACTGATTTTCTTTCCTTATCTTGACCCTGTTAGTCTCCGTTTGAACAATAATCCCTTGATTAAAGGGAAGTCTTGTGTTAATTGATTCTGACTTGTGATTGTTTCCATATTTGTGTTAAAACTTTACTTATTACCTTATTCTCCACTCGTTTTCAAAATTATAAATACCCTACCCTCTTTTCTTTAAAGACACGAACAACTTGAGTTCAAAATATACACACTTACTCTTAAAACTCTCTCTTTCTTTACTACTACTTGTGCTGTTGCTTTGCCTAGCCGGCTGAAAGCCAAGGCTACACTGTGGACTTGTGTTTGTTTTACCTTTCTGCACTTTGCTTCTCTACTGGTATGTCCTAGTTAATTTACAAGCCTCAACAACAATATGTTTTCTTTAATTACTCTAGTTTGTCATTCCTGTCTACTTCTACTCATGTTTCTGTAGTCAAGATATGTTACTAGCATGATGTAATACGTTCCCTTGTAAATTAATGTTTATCTATGTATGCACCCTGTCAGTCACTTGTTATTTATTTGCTACCTTATGAATCCCAAACCCCCGTATCCCCTTATATGCTTTAAGTTATGGTTCAGAAACATGGCAATATTCGAAGTTATTGTCCATAGATATGAACTGGACCCTTTGGGCCCTAAGCTTTGTCAGTTTCCCATCCCTATTCCCTTATTGTGTGTGCTGACTAAGAGCTTTGGCCTGACATTATTCTAGTTATTGCTCAGACCATAGCTTGACCTCCAGTAGGTCTTTACTCTCTAAATGTTTGGCCAACAGGTTTGGTTAGGGGTGTGCCAGTCTACTTTATGGCTGGGCATGACCACCAGCCTGCCTGGGTATTCCCTATCCCCTTTCTCTTATTGCACTTGCACTATGCTCTTAGAACTTAGGTTCGGCCCCTCTTGTGTGAGTCTTATTAGACATTAAGTCTGAATTAGGCTGCTCGGATGTAGCTGATGATTCCTGATGTACTTTTCTTTTTTTTAATTCCAGCTTTATTTCTTTTGGGCTGTAATAATTTGTATAAACTCGGGGATTTAGTAAAAAAGGGGGATAGTGTTTACTTTTATGCACCAAGGGTAGAAATCATGCTTATAGAGATTTATTTATGATTTGTGCAACTCCACGCGTAGAAAACATGCATATAGGATTCGACACTTAATTTCTGCAATAAAGCATATAGATATCATGCCTATAGGGTTAACTTAATTTCTGCAATAAAGCATATAGAAATCATGCCTATAGGGTTAGCTTCTGATTTCTGCAACTTCACACATAGATATCCTGCCTATAGGATTAACTTCTAATTGTTCTGCAAATTCACATATAGAAATACTGCCTATAGACTTCCGCATCTCTGCATATATAAGCGTCATCAGGTAAACAGTTCGTAGGTTTAACAATGAAAGCTGCATATAGATACCATGTTCATAGGACTTCTGTTAACGTCTAAAAGATGTCAAAAATCAATAAACATATAGAGAGCATGCCTATAGGAAATCTCGAATCTGAATAGAAGCTACGTCAACTGCTGAACTCGTATTGTTCTATTAAAACTGGTAACCTTTTTCTATAATCAGTTTGCATTATTTCTAAAATCAGTAGATATCATGCCTAGTTCTATCCAACACTTAGACAAAAGGATTAATTAATTAATCAGATCGGTTTTAGTCAACTGCATTCGAGTAAGCCTAATGTAGACTTTTTCGCCTAAAAATATGTGTTGAACCAGTCCGCTCGTCGCATTATTTAATTAATACCAAATCAGTACGTGTAAGACATGCTAAACTCTATGACTTTTATCTGATTTATGGAGGCATGTTTGAGTCCTGTTTGCTTGTCTGCTTCCCCTTTATTTGCATTACGTGTTTTTGATTGACGCCTTAGCATTTTGTCCTTTGAAAACTTCTAAAAGACCCCAAACCCTTATCCCTTTAGGATTAGTAGTCCATTTGCCTCCGGGACTGATAGGATTGGGACGGGTAATAGCATGCAATAAGTAACGATACTATTCCGCACTTTAATACCTTAACGGGGTAGGGAAGGGTAGACATGGAGATGATGATCACACGATAACACTATGCGTACAATCGGGTACCGGTGTTGTGTGGATGATCCATGTGATTTATAAACCTAGGACCCCCCCCTCCCTCTTTTGTTATTTTTATTCCAGGATTTTAAAAGCTGTTCAGTTTTCAGTTTCTCTTCTTTTACTCCAATTCTTTGCACCTATCATGAAAAACTCTCTCTTTTAATTGTATGAATTTTAGTATTGTTTCTCCCTAAACTTCCGTCTCTTTCACCTCGTTTAAGTTACTTGCATCAATTATTTGACCCCCTTCCCCTTTACTCGTATATCTTTTCTTTAATTATAAAACTACTTTCTTCCAAATTCTAGTATTTTTTTAAACCTTTTGTACTTTTTATTTGCAACCATTAT
>NW_017673850.1:0-1062 GCF_001879085.1 Nicotiana attenuata
GCATGGGGCGAAGCTTAGTAAGTTGCCGATTGCCATCGGTTGTTGCGGGTTGTGTCTGGCACCGCTCGTGGCAGCTGATGGCTTTTGACAACGAACGGCGGAGTATCGTGCAAGTAGCGCCGCAAGGTGCCGTGCGCATGGGGCGAAGCTCAGTACATGTCGATTGCCATCGGTTGTTGCGGGCAACATCGGGAGGCGACATCGCTCGTGGCGGCTGATGGCTTTTGGCAACAGAACGGCAAAGCACCGTGCAAGTAGCGCCGCAAGGTGCCATGCGCATGGGGCGAAGCTCAGTAAGTTGCCGATTGCCATCGGTTGTTGCGGGTTGTGTCTGGCATTGCTCCAACCCCCTATTCGTGCTTTGCGGGGCTTGTCTTGGCTTTGCACGTTGGCATCGGCAACAACACATGGCTGCGCGTCGCGTGTTGGGGCTGTTGTTGGCTTGCATCGGCGAGGCAAGTGTACGTGCGGCGACATGGAGTGGTGTTCGGCTTGTGTGGCTAGGTTGGATCCCTGCTTGAGCAGCGACGTCCTAGCCCGCATGCCATCTCAGTCATGGCACAAGCGCAAATTAGGCTTGTTTGGCGTCGGTTTTCTGTGTTGCATACCTAATGCCAAGGCATTATCAAGCACAATCGGTTGCCTTTCGCCCCTCGCGTTCGACGTGCGGGGTGAACCAAAAGCTGCAGTTGTGTCCCAAGTCGTCCTTGCTTCGCCCTGCGATGGCTTGGTCCAGGACTAGTATGCTCGGACTCTCGGATTCGGTAAACGCAATGGGCATGGGGTCTTCATTGGCTCCTATCTGCCCAAAGAATGCTCCTTACGAATGACGGCCGTGCTCGTCTTGGACTTGGACGTGCCCTTTGGGTCGGCCATGCTCATGCGACGCCGGCGTCAATGAGGAATGCTACCTGGTTGATCCTGCCAGTAGTCATATGCTTGTCTCAAAGATTAAGCCATGCATGTGTAAGTATGAACAAATTCAGACTGTGAAACTGCGAATGGCTCATTAAATCAGTTATAGTTTGTTTGATGGTATCTACTACTCGGATACCCGTAGTA
>NW_017673850.1:8721-10217 GCF_001879085.1 Nicotiana attenuata
TCGACAGGACCGTGTCAGGACGTCGCAGGACATGGCCATGGCACGTGTCAGGACGTGTCAGGACGTGGCCATGGCACGTGTCAGGACGTCACAGGACATGGCCATGGCACGGCTCAGGACGTGGCAGGCCATGCAGGGCGTGGCCATGGCACGTGTCAGGACGTGTCAGGACGTGTCAGGACGTCGCAGGACATGGCCATGGCACGTGTCAGGACGTGTCAGGACGTCGCAGGACATGGCAGGGCTGGCCATGGCACGTGTCAGGACGTCGCAGGACATGGCCATGGCACGTGTCAGGACGTGTCAGGACGTGGCCATGGCACGCGTCAGGACGTCACAGGACATGGCCATGGCACGGCTCAGGACGTGGCAGGACATGCAGGGCGTGGCCATGGCACGGCTCAGGACGTGGCAGGACGTCGCAGGACATGGCAGGACGCGACCATGGCACGACGTCGCACCAAGCCGCCCAGTCGCACCACATCGCTCCACGTCGCACCACGTCTAGTGCTAGCCAATGCTTAGCAACATGTCAAGCGCAACGATGTTGGTGGTCGTTGGCGGCGGTGGTGGAAAGTCGCGGTGGTTCGAGCGGTAGCGACCGGCGACGCTTGGTGGTTGGCGCCGGCGGTTTGAAGTCGGAATCACTTATGGTGATGACAATGGAAGTTCCTCAGGATTAATGGTGGTTGGCCATCCATATGCTTTTATTATAATATTATGTATTTTACCTATTTTTTTATCTATTTTTTATTAATATTTATGCATTTTTTGTAATTTTAAATAGTTTTTATGTTACTTTTTTATAAAAATATTTACTCTTTTATGTGCTATATTATTACTAGATGTATTGGAAATTTTCTCCATTGTTTTTCCTATTTTTATAATATTTTTCATATTTTTACCATATTATTAAGTATTTTTCGTTTTTAATTAAAATATTTCAAAAAAAATATTATTTTTTGTAAAAAATATCATTTACAATGTTTAAAAGTCATTTGTGAATATATTAGCTAAGTTGTACCTTGGTTTGTGCTATTTGGTGTTGTACAACTCCATTATGATTCTCTGGCCAAAACATGTCTACTCCTGAAACTTGGGTTTTTTTTTTTAAGTATATATAAGGGGGGTAGAGGTGTTGAAAGGCACCTCAGGTGCTTGCTGCCAGGCAGAGGCGGGCATGCATGGGGGACGCTGGCATGGGGCGTGGGGCATTGGGGGCATGCACGGCTTGTCCGTGCTACGTCCCCGAAGTTCACAAACCGCGCCGGCAAGTACTCGTGTGGGCTCGTAGTATGCCTGGTGGTGACACCGCTCGTGGCAAACATTGGCATTTGGCAACGAACGGCGGAGCATCGTGCAAGTAGCGCCGCAAGGTGCCATGCGCATGGGGCGAAGCTTAGTAAGTTGCGGATTGCCATCGGTTGTTGCGGGTTGTGTCTGGCACCGCTCGTGGCAGCTGATGGCTTTTGACAACGAACGGCGGAGCGTCGTGC
>NW_017673850.1:16774-96105 GCF_001879085.1 Nicotiana attenuata
TGACTTAAACTTGATTTCTTCTTCGTTCTTGAACTTGAACTTGATTTCTTCTTCGTTCTTGAGCTTGAACTTTGATTGCTTGAAGCTTGAAACTTGTAGAGAAAATTGCGGCGTTTGATCCACGAGCTCTCTCTTGCTTCTTGTTATAACTTCTGGTGTCTTTTACTGAGTTTATGAAGACCCCTATTTATAGTTGTGGAAGGGAAGAGTTGTGATAAGAACAACTCTTTCCGACCAATCAAATTGAAGTGTGACATGGCTGCATTTGATTGGCCAGAACATGTCACTTGCACACGTGACGCGATTTCATTGGCCTTTTAGTGTGACTGGACATGCCTTGTCATTTTGACACGTGGCATGATCCTATTGGCTCTTCCGTTTGACTTGGCGCGCCACGTCATTTGACACGTGACATCAAACTGGGCCTCTAGGAAGATGACATCTTGGGCTTAATGAAGTGGGCTAATCACTTTAGCCCAATTAAATGGGCTAACCCAATGGATTAAGACTTATTTATTTAATCTATTTATATTGGACTTATATAATAATTCAATTATATTAGCCCATATATTTATTTGGACCAATATATCTTGAATTTAAAATATAAGTCCAAATTCTTTTATGAATTTAAAATTTATATGCCTACACCTGTTTTTTAAAAAAATAAAAATATTTTTTCTTTAAAAAAAACTGAAAAACAAAAATAAAACGAAATGCTTTAAAAAAACTGAAAAAAATTATTTTTCAAAAACGAAAAATATTTTGTTGAAAATATTTTTTCCAGTTTTTAGAAAAAGAAAATATTTTTATTAAAAACATTTTTTTTCTGTTTTTACAAATTTTTTTCAGTTTTTACAAAAAAAATGCTTTAAAAAAATTGAAAAAATGAAAAAAAAATATTTTCTTGTAAAAACTGAAAAAAGATAAATAAGAAGACTTTACTAAATTAGTGGACTATTGGTGCATTAGTTAAAAATGAAAATATTTTGCAATTGTTTTTTTAAATTTTACAAAAAGAATAATAATTATTTTTAATTTAGCATTGACCTAATGGTCAAAGGGCATAAGTGAACCAAAAAAGTGGATGAAGGGGTATTTTTAGCCCGATAGGTGGATGAAGGGTATTTTTAAACCTTTTCCAATAGTTTAGGGGCATTTTGAACCCTTTTCCGTAGTATTTATAATAAATTAATTACTTATACTCCTTCGGTGAAGAAATTTGCTAAGTATGGAGTTTAGGAAGAAACAAATTTGAAACTTATAGTCTTAAACATGTTGTATATTATATTTTTGTATATGTTATAAAATTATATCATTAAAGATAAAAATAAATTAAAGTCAAATCATTCTTAAGTGTTAAAATGTTCCACTTTTCGAGTCAATTACTCACATGGTCACTCAACTATCTCAAATGATCTCCTAAAGTCACTTTTCTTTTGTTTGTAACAACAAAGCCGTCGAACTAGACCTCAACAGAAAACTGAAGAGTAACGGCAGCAAGTGATTGAGTTCAGTAGTTCCTCATATAAAATTATTGACTCTAGAGATATAGTAATATGGAGAAGACAAAATTGTTTCAAGCACCGACAGAACCGGAAGCGCCTATGCATATTGCACTCAGAAGGTCACTCAACTATATTTTCCAAACTTTGTTTTGTCAAATACCTATTTACCCTCTAAATTATATCTTCTTTTATTTATTTTTTTAAATTTTTTAATATTATTATTTTTCCTTTTTAATTTATATTATGGACTTACCTATCGAATAAATATATATAATATATAAATTAAAAAAATAAAAAGTATTGCACCTATAATGCTGGAATAATAAAATAATGAGCATAATAAAAAATTAATTAGAATAATTTGTTTGTAACAATAATTTTAGTATTAACAAATAAATTAAAAAATTTATTACTAGAATTCAGAATGAAAGAAAATAAAGGTTGTAAAATATATATTTCATACACGTAATATAAAAATAATTATTTAAATAAAAATATTCTTATATATACATTATATATTCTTGAAAATTATGCTCAATTATATTATATATATATTCCATGCACAACCTAAAATAGCTTATTTTACCCTATACAGATAGTCCTTGCTTTCAGGTGACATAAATTTGTGTCATCGGAAAGTTGGTAGAAACATAATGATATAATTGAGCATAATTTTCAAGAATATATAATGTATATTATAAAAATAAATTTATTTAAATAATTATTTTTATATTACGTGCTTGGAATATATATTTTACAACTTTTATTTTCTTTACTGAATTGTGTAAATAAATTTTTGAATTTTTATTATTAATACTAAAATTATTATTACTAACAAATTATTCTAATTAATGTTTTTTACTATGCTCATTATTTTGTTATTCCAACATTATATATGCTTAAATATTTTTATTTTCTTAATTTATAAATAATATTTAGTATTCTATAGGTAAGTCTATAATATAAATTAAAAAGGGAAAATCATAATAGTAAAAAGTTTAAAAAAATTAAAAGAAGATAAATGTTTATAATTTAGAGGGTAAAATAGGTATTTGGCAATCCAAATTTAGAAAATCTTGTTGAGTGACCTTCTGAGTGCAATATGCGTAGTTCAGTGACTTAGTTGTTACAAACGAAAGTAAAGTGATTTTAGGAGATAGTTTGGGATAGTTGAGTAACCATTTGAATAATAAACTCTCCACTTTTCTTAAACATATCTAAAAGGAAAGAATATCACATAATTAAAAGAAAAGAATATTTTGTCATTCATATTAATTTTTTAAGTTAATGATGATTAGTTTGCACTTAATTATAATGAATTAACATAAATATTATTGATAAACATATTGAGTATGGATAATCTTGAGATGAGTTAGCTGCTTGGGAAACCAAAAGATAGAAGACCGTCTTGCACGTCCTTAATTGCCGCCTCCCACGTTTTTAGTCCCTTTCTTTAACTCCAAGTCAGTACTTCAAAAAATTTTTACTTCCCATAGCATTTTTATGGATAATCTTTCTCTAAATTAAACTTTAAGCTAACAAAGTGAAAATAGCACGGACTAGCAAATTTTGGACGGATAATCAAAAAATAGTCAACGTTTGTAAAGTAATTGAAAAATAGCTATTGTTTTGCTGAAACACGGAAAGTTCCAACATAATATGCGGGATTATGGAGCTCATGCGTATAAACTTCCAGCATATTATGTTAGAACTCCAGCACATGGAAAGTTCCAGCATAATATGCTGGATTATGAAGCTCTTGCATATAAACTTCCCGCATATTATGTTGAAACTCCAGCACATTATGAAATTTCGACACAATATGTGGAAGCTCATATGTAAAAATTGGAACTTCAGCATATTAAGTGACTGGATCATAATCACCTACCAACTTCACTTTGTAGTTTAAAAAGCGAGGTGATATTTGGATTGATTAAATTGATTAAACATATACCAAACTCCATATATACATTATCCTAATTTATTATAACCTAATCTCATGATTATACACTATACAGTTACAGTCAAATTGCTTTATTAAGGTACTCAACATGCCGTAATGAGTGCATGTCTCTTTGTTGCTTGCTTGGTTATTAATTGATATATATGCATCAGATAACAATGGAGCAAGAAAAAGTCTATATATGAGAACAATGATAACTTAAAAAAACTAAGTTATTATAATTATCTTGACGAAAAAAATTATAATTATCTTTGCTTATTTTAGTCCTATATCACATCCTTCCTAATTTTAATTAATTTTTTTCATTAACCTGTGTTTGGCTGATCATGCCCAAAGTCGTTACTTTAATAGCAAGTCACTACTAGAAATTCGGCAAAAAGCAACCACATATATCGACCAACGTTGGTCGCTTATCTCAATATAGCGACCAAAACGCGTCCAAACAGGCTTGGCCGCTATATTGGTGGTCCTTTTTGCTTAGCGACCAACGTTGGTCGCTAATTAGCGACCAACTTTGGTCGCTAAGATAAAATGACCAAATGTTCAGTGTAAACAAAATACCGACCAACTTTGGTCGGTACAATATTTTAATAATATAAATTTAGCGACCAACGTTGGTCTGTATATTTAAATTACGATATTTTTTTTAATTATTATAATTCAACAATTAGTGACCAACGTTGGTCTGTAAACTAAAATATATATTATTTTAAAAAATATATATTTAACAATCTGGGTTCATAAGCGACCAACTTTGGTCGCTTATTTTTAATTTTTAATTTTTTTTATAGATAAGCGACCAACCTTGGTCGCTAATTTCCAGGATTTTTTTTAAAAATAAAATCTGGGTTCATTAGCGACCAACCTTGGTCGCCAATTTTTAATTTTTTAATTTTTTTTAAAATATAAGCGACCAACCTTCGTCGCTAATTGCCAGAATTTTTTTTTTTAATAGGTTAGCGACAACTTTGGTCACTTTTCTGGGTAATAATTTTGGCATAAAATGCCTGTTTTGGCAGCTACACCACCTGCCAGGATACCAAAATCCCTAAATAACAATATAATTCAATTCATAAACTACAATTTCAATACCAAAATCTCCACGACAACAACAACACAACAACAACAACAACAACACAACACAACAACAACAACAACAACAACAACAACAACAACAACAACAACAACACAATTCAAAAAATACAATTAAAACCAACAAATTAAAGTTCAATAGAACTAACAAATTAAACTAACCATACTAAGTTAACGCTTATTACAACTAGTTCAAAACCGGTTCTATTTGTCTAGTTCAAAGTAAATAAAAGTCAAGAAGTGTTTTGTACAACATCATTATCATCACCGTCTGATGAAAATTCATCAACAAGACGGTATATAGAAGGGTCTACTTGTCGAGGACGGGAAGAACGATCACGGGGAGGACGGGAGGAACGAGCACGGGGAGGACGGAAGGAACGCTCACGTTCAAGTCGAGCCTCTGGCGATGACTCACGCCACCGGGCAATCGGAAAAGCTCTAGAAGCTAGGAGATTTTTGAGCTGAGCTTGCATGCCATGGTACTGAGCTTGCATGCCAATGTACTGAGCATCTCTAAGCTTTTCTCTTTCCTTGGCCGCTTCTAGCTCGGATGTGAGCTTTGTCACAGTCTCCCGCATAGCCGAGAGGCTCTCCCCATCAAGTTGCTCGCCTTGCGAGGAAGTCCCTATTCCTTGCATTCCACACTTATAGCGATGAAATTTCTTAGTAGGAAGCTCGTATACCTTCCCCCATTTTGGACCGCCAGCAGCATCCATCCATATTCTTTCAGCATCCTCGTCCGAAGGTTGGATTGGCTCGCCCGACTCATTAGGTGGCTGACTGCGTATGAATTACTCCACGTCAGTTGTGAAGCGACCCTATAAGAAAAATTACATTGAACTAGTATTTCAAAATTTATATAAAAGTAAATCAAAATACTTAATGAAAAGTGAAAACTTACATGTATAGTTGAGGCTCGACCCTCGACCCACCTTTCTTGATCCGTCTCTTTTTTCTTCTTTAGAATATGAGTCTCCTTGAATAACTCATCTTGGTTCATTGGACGCCCCAACTTCTTTTCCTGAAAACTCATAAATTTTAGTTAATAAACAGAATAGATATACTTTGAAAATTAAAATAAATTAAGCAATTACGTACCAATCTTCTTTTTATTGTCCCTAGGCTGATCGCACCTCCAGTGTGCAAGGAGCCTCCCTTCTCAGATGCGCACGCTTTCTTTCCTTTTTCGCTCTTCTCTAAGAACTTTGCGGCAAGCCATTGCCTTTGCAAATCCTCCCATAAATTTTGAAGCAACCAGTCAGGCTTCTGGTTCAACTTTCTAGCTTTGGAGAAACTATGCGACAACCGCTTGCGAGCTTTGTGATGAAAATTTGCAGCCACTTTCGCGCAATAGTGGTGTTCCCATACACACTTGCTCTGTATTTAAAAAGTTAAATATTATATGGAAATATCATAAATATAAATAATTATACTGCTTAAAAGAACATTTATACCTTAAATTGATTGAAAATTTGCTCCTTCAGCGAGAATGAGAATTCACTCCAAGTCGCATAAGGGCCATCATAAAGCTTTCTGGTGGCTTTGGTGATTATCCTCGTAGTAATATTACTCGGGATGAACCTGTAATTTAACAAAAAAAATACATTAATATCTTAGTACAAACTGTACAAAACAATAAACGTAAAAATAACAAATAACTCTTACCCATCACCCTCAGGGACTATGATGATCCTACCATATTGATCATAATGCACCTCCTCGTCATCATCAGCATCACCGTCCGACGCATGTATATAAGAGGCATGTGTGGAAGGTGTAGGGGGTCAGAGCTTGTCACGACCTGGATTTCCCACCCTCGGGAGTCATGATGGCGCCTACTAGTAAAAGCTAGGCAAGCCAATCAACTGAATTATTTGCCTTGTTTCCATTTTTAAATTCGTTAACAGCTATAATCCAACAGTTTATAATCAGTAAAAATTAACAAGCGGAAGACTTAATTTCAAATTTATTAATACTGCTAATACCATTCCATAACAAATCTACCCAAGATTGGTGTCACACTTTGTAGACTGTCTAAGAGTACTACAAATGAGGGTCTGAAAGAAATAACAAAATACTGCCTCTAGGATTACATAAAAGAAACAGGAAAATAGATAGAGGGAGACGCCAAGGCCTGCGGACGCCTGCAGGACTACCTTGAGTCGCCTGATGTACAAGAAGCAGCAATCTCACTGCGGTCCGAAATCTACAGCACTAGGATTTGCACAAAAGAGTGCAGAGCGTAGTATCAGCACAACCGACCCCATGTGCTGGTAAGTGCCTAGCCTAACCTCGGCGAAGTAGTGACGAGGCTAGGACCAGACTACCAAAATAAACCTGTGCAGTTAAATCATATACAGCGAAACAATACAAACATAAATGTACAACTAAGGATGGGGGGGGGGGGGGGAAACATGCTGCGGGGACATCGAATAATAACAAAAGAACAACGCATAAATATAAGGATCACCACAGTTCAATTGAAGATAGGAAGGGGGATCAAGCTGTGGGGTACAACAAGTATCAACAGAAAACCAACAATTAAATGTAGAGAAACCATAACTCAGTCATCAATAAACGTTAGGAAATCAAAGACAAGTGCACGGCATCACCCTTCGTGCTTTAACACTCTCTCACCAAAACAATGCACGACATCACCCTTCGTGCTTTAACACTCTCTCACCAAAACAATGCACGGCATCACCCTTCGTGCTTTAACTCTTCCTCACCCAAGCAACAATCACAAAGCAATTTTGGCAAGAGAATCAATAACATCATAATAAAATCAAGTAACAACAGAAAATCAGTAAGTAAGCGTAAAGAACACCATAACTCAATTACCAGTAAAATCAGGAAAATTAATGAACAAGTACACGGCATCACCCTTCGTGCTTTTACTCTCGTCCTCACCATGAAAATTAGTATAATTGGCACGGCATCACCCTTCGTGCCTTTACCTCACATAATCACTCATATAAAGGCACAGAATGGTACATCGTGCGGCATGACATCACCCTTCGTGCTTTACACTCCGCCTCACAAAATCATACACGGCATCACCCTTCGTGCTTTAACACTCTCTCACCAAAATAATGCACAGCATCACCCTTCGTGCTTTACACTCTTCCTCACCCAAGCAACAAACACAAAGCAATTTGGGCAAGGGAATTAATAACATCACAATAAAATCAAGTAAGGGAAAAATATTAAAACAACAACCTCCCGGTAAGGGAACAACATTTAAAAAGCAACAACGTCCCGGCAAGGGATCAATACCATAATCCTTCTCTCATTTTCACATTTACTTCACAACTTGGTTCACAATTTGAGCCAATGCTCTATAAGATTCAATTTCCAATTATACCTCCACAATTCACTTTACAACTTGAGCCAACGCTCTTCAATGTACAAATGTCAATATTCTTTCCACAAACCTTGCTCAACAATAGCAATCACCACGTTAAACATGAACAATCCAAACGGAGTCACATTAATCACAACATAAGACTCACAGGCATACTTGACACCAACGTATAGATACTCGTCACCATGCCTATACGTCGTACGCAACAAATAACACATAGCAAATAGGACACAAGTCCTAATCCCTCAAGCTAAGGTTAGACCAAACACTTACCTCGATGCCACGAGCACAATTCAAGTCTCAACTATCGCTTTACCTCTTGATTCCACCACCAATTCGCTTGTATCTAGTCACAAGTTACTTAACTATATCAATAAATGCTAAATGAATCAATTCTAGTGCATGGAAATAAGTTTTTTAAAGTTTTTCCCAAAAAGTCAAAAATCGACCCCGGGCCCACATGGTCAAAACCCGAGGTTCGAACCAAAACCCGATTATCCATTCACCCGCGAACTCAAATATACAATTTGTTTTGAAATCGGACCTCAAATTGAGGTCCAAATCCCCAAAATTTGAAAAACCTAGGTTCTACCCAAAATACCCAATTTCCCCCATGAAAATCATTGATTTTGAGTTGAAATCATGTGAAAAGATGTTAAAGAATAAAGAAAAAAGTTAGAAATGACTTACAATCGATTTGGAAGAGAAGTTGTCTTTGAAAAATCGCCCAAGAGTGTTTTGATTTTGAAAGAGTGTGAAAAATGGTTGAAATGCGTCTAAGTTATGAATTTACAGGTCTTTGATGTCGCAATTACGACCAGGGAATACTAGGACTTTCGCATTTGCGAACAAAATGTCGCATTTGCGGCCAAGTCAATTATCCGGCCTTCTTCGCATTTGCGATAGGCCTGTCGCATTTGCGAATACCGCATTTGCGATACTTGTGTCGCATTTGCGACTTCAGGCATAAACTGAACATTTCGCATTTGCGAAGTGTATCTCGCAAATGCGAGATAAGGCTGACCCGGGGTTCTTCGCATTTGCGAACCCTGCTTGCATCGCAATTGCGATGCCTGATCTCGCAAATGCGAGATCAGAGGCCTGCTACACACCTGCAACACACCAGCAATTTTCCTAAGTCCAATTTCACTCTGTGGCCTATCCAAAACTCACCCGAGCCCCTGGGGCTCCAAACCAAACATGCACACTAACCCAAAAATATCATACGGACTCACTCGTGCATTCAAATCACCAAAATAACATCTACAACTATGAATTTAGCATCAAAATCATTAAAATCACTTAAGAACATCAAATTTTCTAACTTTCTCAAATAAGGTCCGATTGACGTCATTTCAAGTCCGTTTCTTACCAAACTTTACAGTCTCGACTTATATCACATATAAGACCTGTACCGGGCTCCGAAACCAAAATACGGGCCCGATACCATCAAATTTCAAACACATTTTATTTTCAAAAACTCATGTATTTTTCAAAAAATAATTTTTTTTAAAAATTCATTTCTCGGGCTTGGGACCTCGGAATCTGATTCCGGGCATACGCCCAAGTCCCATATTTTCTTACGGACCACCTGGGATCGTCGGAACACGGATCCGGGTCCGTTTGCTCAAAATGTTGACCGAAGTCAACTTAAATTCATTTTAAAGGCAAAATTCATCATTTTCCACAGTTTTTCATATAATGGCTTTCCGGCTACGCGCCCGGACTGCGCATGCAAATCGGGGTGAGGTAAAAAGGAGGTTTTTAGACCTCGGAATACTGAATTTGTTTCTAAAATAAGTGATGACTTTTCGGGTCATCACATCCTCCACCTCTAAAACAACCGTTCGTCCTCGAACGGACATAAGAAGGAAGTACCTGAGTCGGGGAAAAGATGGGGATAACGGCTCCGCATATCGGACTCGAACTCCCAGGTCGATGCCTCAGTAGGCTGACCTTTCCGCTGAACACGAACAAAAGGAAAACTCTTTGATCTTAACTGACGAACCTGCCGGTCTAGAATATCTACAGGCTCCTCCTCATAGGACAAGTCCTTGTCTAACTGGACAGTGCTGAAGTTTAACACGTGGGATGGATCGTCGTGATACTTCCGAAGCATGGACACGTGAAATACTGGGTGCATAGCTGATAAGCTCGGTGGCAACGCAAGTCTTTAAGCTAAATGAGCCAACGAACCTAGGGCTAAGCTTGCCCTTCTTCCCAAATCTCATCACGCCCTTCATAGACGACACCCGAAGCAATACCCGCTCACCGACCATGAATGCCAAATCACGAACCTTACGGTCGGCATAACTCTTTTGCATGGAATGAGCTGTACGAAGCCTATCCTGAATGATCCTGACCTTGTCCAAGGCATCCTGTACTAGATTCGTACCCAACAACCGAGCCTCTCCCGGCTCAAACCATCCAACCGGCGACCGGCACCGCCTACCATATAAAGCCTCGTAAGGAGCCATCTGGATACTCGACTGGTAGCTGTTTTTGTAGGCAAACTCTGCTAAAGGCAAGAACTGATCCCACGAGCCTCCAAAGTCAATGACACAAGCTCGGAGCATATCCTCCAAAATCTAAATAGTCCGCTCGGACTGCCCGTCCGTCTGAGGATGAAACGCTGTGCTCAACTTAACCCGTGTGCCTAACTCACGCTGAACTGCTCTCCTGAAATGTGAGGTAAACTGCATACCTCGGTCCGAAATGATAGACACGGGCACACCATGAAGACGGACAATATCCTGGATATAGATCTCAGCTAACTTCTCGAAAGAATAGGAGACCGCTACAGGAATGAAATGTGCTAACTTGGTCAGCCTGTCAACAATAACCCACACTGCATCGAACTTCTTCTGAATCCATGGGAGTCCAACAACGAAGTCCATAGTGATACGCTCCAACTTCCACTCAGGAATCTCAATCTTCTGGAACAGACCACCAGGTCTCTGATGCTCGTACTTAACCTGGTGACAATTCAAAAGCCACATATGCAACAATGTCCTTCATTCTCCTCCACCAATAATGATGCTGCAAATCCTGGTACATCTTCGCGGCGCCCGGATGAATAGAGTACCGGAAACTATGGGCCTCCTCTAGAATCAACTCCCAAAGTCTATCTACATTAGGCACACAAATGCGACCATGCATCCTCAAAACTCTATCATCTCCCAATGTAACCTGCTTGGCACCTCCGTGCAGCACCGTGTCCCTGAGGACACACAAATGAGGATCATCATACTGCTGATCTCGGATACGCTCCAACAAAGAAGAGCGAGCAACTGTGCAAGCTAATATACGGCTGGGCTCAGAAACATCCAACATCACGAACTGATTGGCCAAAGCCCGAACATCCAAAGCAAGCAGTCTCTCACCGGTCGGAATATACGCAAGACTGCCCATACTGGCTGACTTCCTACTCAAAGCATCGGCCACCACATTGGCCTTTCCCGGATGATATAAGATGGTGATATCATAGTCTTTTAACAGCTCCAACCACCTTCTCTGCCTCAAATTTAGCTCCTTCTGCTTGAACAAGTATTGCAAACTCTTGTGATCCGTGAATACCTCACATGCCACACCATACAGATAATGCCTCCAAATCTTCAGCGCGTGAATAATGGCTGCTAACTTCCAAATCATGGACTGGATAGTTCTTCTCATGAATCTTCAACTGACGCGAAGCATAAGCAATGACCTTACCATCCAGCATCAACACCGCACCAAGCCCAACATGAGATGCATCACAATAAAAGTATATGGCCCTAAACCTGTGGGCAAAACCAACACTGGCGCCGTAGTCAAAGCTGTCTTGAGCTTCTGGAAGCTCGCCTCGCACTCATCCGACCACCTAAACTGGGCACCCTTCTGGGTCAACCTGGTCATCGGGGCTGCAATAGATGAAAACCCCTCCACGAACCGACGATAATAGCCTGCCAAACCCAAGAACTCCGGATCTCTGTAGCTGATGTGGGTCGAGGCCAGTTCTTGACTGCCTCTATCTTCTATGGATCTACCTGAATACCCTCTGCTGAAACCACATGACTCAAGAAAGCAACTGAACTCAACCAGAACTTACATTTCGAAAACTTAGCATACAACTGACTATCTCTCAAAGTCTGAAGAACCACTCTAAGATGTTGCTCATGCTCCTCCCGGCTACGGGAATAAATCAAAATATCATCAATGAAGACTATCACGAACGAATCCAAGTAAGGCCTGAACACTTGGTTCATCAAATCCATGAAAGCTGCTGGAGCATTCGTCAACCCGAACGACATGATCAAGAACTCAATAATGCCCGTTCCGAGTGCGAAAAGTTGCCTTAGGGACATCGGACGCCCTAATCCTCAACTGATGGCAGCCAGATCTCAAGTCGATCTTAGAATACACTTGGGCACCCTGAAGCTGGTCGAACAAATCATCAATCCTCGGCAATTGGTACTTATTCTTGATTGTGACCTTGTTTAATTGCCGGTAATCTATACACATTCTCATCGATCCGTCCTTCTTCTTGACAAACAACATCGACGCACCCCATGGCGAGACACTGGGCCTAATGAAGCCCTTATCAAGCAAGTCTTGCAACTGCTCCTTCAACTCTTTCAACTCAGGCGGGGCCATACGATATGGCGGAATAGAAATGGGATGAGTGCCCGGAGCCAGATCAATGCAAAAGTCAATATCCCTGTCGCATGGCATACCCGGCAGGTCTGAAGGAAATACCTCAGGAAACTCACAGACAACGGGCACAGAATCAATAGAAGGAACCTCGGCACTAGAATCACGAACATATGCCAAATAGGCCAAACACCCCTTCTCAACCATTTGCCGAGCCTTCATGCATGAGATAACACAACGGGTGGAATGACCAGGAGTCCCTCTCCACTCTAAACGAGGCAACCCCGGCAAAGCTAAGGTCACAGTCTTGGCATGACAATCTAGGATAGCGTGGTAAGGTGATAACCAGTCCATCTCCAATATGACGTCAAAATCAACCATATCCTAAAGTAACAAATCTACTCGAGTCGCAAGACCCCGAATCACAACTACACAAGAACAATGAACACGATCTGCCACAATAGAATCACCCACCGGTGTAGACACAGAAACAGGAGAACTCAAAGAATCACTGTGATAACTGCATCGAAAGTCTCAGGCTCAGGTCTGGCTGGAAGAGCATCACATCGGGCCTGGGCCCCACCACTTTGAACTACATCTCTAGGACGGCCTGCTGCTGGCTGACCTCCACCTCTAGCGGCCGGACCTCCACCTCTAATACCTCTACCTCCACCTCTAGCTGGCTGGGCAGGCTGACGAGTCCCCCAATGAACCTCCTCACTTTCTCTCTTTCAGTGGGAAGTATAAGAAGAACATGACGGGCCAAATCAATAAACCTGGTCTCGTACTGAGTAACAGTTATAGAACCCTGCTGGAGATGCTCAAACTGCCTCCGATAACTCCCCCTCTGAGCGATAGGAAGAAACTTCTCCAAAAATAACTGAGAAAACTGATCCCAAGTCAAAGATGGTGACCCAGCTGGTCTAGCCAAACAATAATCTCTTCACCAAGCCTTGGTGGATCCAGACAAACAAAAAGGAGCAAAGTCGACCCCATTGGTCCCCACTATCCCCATGTTCCTGAGAACCTCATGACAACTGTCCAAATAATCCTGGGGATCCTCAGAAGATGTACCACCAAGAGTACTAGTAAGAGCTTGGTGAAACCTATCCAACTTCCACAAAGCCTTTGAAGACGTAGCTAATCTAACACCGATCTGTGCTGCTGCTCGGCTGAAGAAGCGGTACGTGACCTCGCCATTCGCGAAGGAACAAGAGTGGAAGTTCAACTAGTATTGAGAATTCAAGTCACACGACAGAAAAGAATGGATGTGAAGTTTTTCCTAGCTCTGTAGCCTCTGGGGGATAAATACAGACGTCTCCGTACCGGTCCCTCAGACTCTACTAAGCTTGTCTGTGAATAGTGAGACCTATGTAACCTAGAGCTCTGATACCAACTTGTCACGACCCGGATTTTCCACCCTCGGGAGTCGTGATAGCGCCAACTAGTGAAAGCTAGGCAAGCCAATTGTGTTTTAGAATTTCTATAATTTGTGTTGAATGCCATATTTGGGCCTCGTGCCAAGCTGTTTGGACCCTTAGGGGCCTTTTCTATTATTTCCTCACTGTTTTGACTTAAGATCTGTACTTAGTCATGCTATATTTTACTGATTTTGATAACTCAGTCGTTATTACCCCTTTTTTGATGAATAAAATGATATTTTCGACTGAGCACCCTGTATTACTGATAGCCCGAGTGGCTTGAGAGGTTTCTGGCTGAGTGAGGCCGAGGGTCCGTGTTGTGAGGATATTATGGGATTGGGCTGTGTGCCGCAGCATGTTGTTACTGATTTGTGATTATGAGAGGCTGAGGGCCTGATTGATTATGCCACGAGATGGCTTGTTATAGCGCTTGGGCTGTAGGAGCCCCTCCGGAGTTTGCACACCCCCAGTGAGCGAGGGTACCCTGAGTGAGTGATATGATGTTTTGCCCGAGGGGCTGTTCTTGATTCATGTTATGCCCGAGGGGTTGTTTACGAGTGACTGTGAGGTTTGCCCGAGGGGCTGTTTCTGAGTGATGTTATGCCCGAGGGGCGGTTTATGATTCATGTTGCCCGAGGGGCTGTATACGAACTATGTTTTTGCCCAAGGGGCTGATTATGATTTTCACCATTTTTACTCTAAATTGCATTGAGTCTCTGTTGAAACTGTTGAAGAGCATCTTCAAATGATTTTACCAAAAACTGTATTTTAAATGAAATGATTTGACTTATATATTGAAAGCATGTTGTACTTACTGAGTTTTCGTGATGTGGATATTATGTGTTTCCTACTGCTCAGTCTTTATTTACCTTTATTACTTACTGAGTTGACGTACTCACATTACTCCCTGCACCTTGTGTGCAGATCCAGGGGTTGCTGGACGTGCTAGCGAGCGTTGATTTTCATCCGTCGCGGATATTTGGAGTTGGCAAGGTAGCTGCATGGCGATCACAGTCTTGCTCTTCTCCCTGCTATCTCTCTATAGATATTAGTAGTTGATTTCCAGACTATTTTAGTCTTGTTATATTTCGGAATAGTTGTAGTATTGCTCATGACTTAGTGACACCCGAGGTCGGGCTTTTATTTCCGCATTTTGGTTTTGAATTTATTTCTTTTTTGGAAATTTCAGTATGAAAAAGGTTATTATTTAAATTTTAGTGAAATGTCAAATTATTTTGGGAATGTGTCGGCTGGCCTAGTTTCATGATAGGCGCCATCACGACCGGGTTAGTCTTGGGGTCGTGACAGGTCCATAAATAAACAAAAGAGAGGTCTAGGTGAAAATAGGGGCAGAGTGCAGCAATATTCACTTTTAAGCCTGCTAATTAAAATATATCTACAATTATGTATTTAAAGATGAGTCAATTCACTAAAACTTCAGATCTAAGTATCCTGAATTTGGAAATTGAGGACTTAGTGTCCTGAATTTTTTAGCTGCTAGTTTGAAATTCAGGACATAAGATTTGAAGTTTTGGATACAATTTTCGAGCTGTAGGACACGATGTCCTGAAGTTTGAAATATGAGGTTTAAACTCTAGGACACTGTCTTGAACTTTGAGCAAAATGGGCTAATCTTTAAATACATAGTAAACTGTGGATATATTTTAAACAACATGCTTAAAAAGGTCTACTTGGTATCATTTCCACTGAAAATAGCGTCGGATGTCCAGTTTTTGCATCGTTTGCTAATATTTAGCGACTATTAGAAATGTAACTGAGTAATAGTCATTTTTAATGAAAAAATAAAATTTAGACAAAAACAACTCTAGATAAATCATGAAATACCCTCCACCATAGTGTGCTAGAGTTCGAGGCTTTTACAAGAGAAACTCTTACACACTATGCTGGAGTTCGAAAAATTCCTAGAGTTTCAGTTGCGCTGTTCAACCTCCCATTTAAATCTTTTTTTGCCCCTCATTTCTCATATAGTCTAACAATCGGAGTTTGTTAGATTGTCGACGAATAGATCAAAGGTTCACTTTTGGCAAAATTTAAAGAACCCAAAGTGTTTTGGAGTATATTCAAAAGAACTATTTTAAACCTACCCAAACATACGTATTTTCTTCATTTCTCCTCTTTTACACATCGTCTTTTTTAAACTAATAATACAAGTTCCATGAAAAAATTGAAACATACCTGCTAGAAAGTTTATTTTCAAGTAAAAGAAAAGTGAAAGTTTTTCTTATTTAATTATATTGAAAAGGGGTAAGGTCTACGTATACACTATCCTCTCCAGACCCTACGATGTAGGATGATACTGAGTATTTGAAAAGGGGCTCGGCATAAGCGAATTTCTAAATACGATGTAAAATTTAACTATTGAAGTAGCTACGTCTTCAATCCTTTTTAAGTCGATGTTGACCGTTCTATTATGATTTCTATTCTTTCCAAGATACTCAATCCAGGAGTCCGGAACCAAAATGTGGTTCTTTTGGACTCAAAGAACGAAAATATGTGGAAAAAAAACTTGGTGACCAAAATATATATAGTGTTTTTTGGAACCACGCTAAACTTTAACGGCCGTTTGGCCAGTTAAGTATAGCGTTTTTCCAAAAAATGCTATATATATAACATTCTTTAGTAAAATGCTATACATATGAAGTGGGCCACAAAATAATTCTTCTGTGCTTAACAGGCATAAAAATAATTTAACTGGGTATAGTGTTTTTTTTAAAAACGCTTGTGATGACCCAAAATGTCATCTTATGTTTTAGAACTCAATTCCGTGTTCTGAGGCCTTCAAAACCTCATTTTATTCCTCCTCGATTTGTGTGCGCAATCCGAACGTATTTCCGTAAAGCTTTTATTTTAAAAGTTGATAAAAATAATAATTTTTGTCTTTAAAAGTTGATTTAGTTGAATTCGGTCAATATTTTTGGTAAACGGACCCGGACACGTATTTTGACAGTCCCGGTGGGTCTGTATCGAAATATGGGACATGCGTGTATGCCCGGAATCGATTTTCGAAGTCCCTAGCTCAGGATAAGATTTTTGTTGAAAATTGAAAGACTGAAAATCTAATGGTTTTAAGAATTTGGTTAATGTTTGATCTTGTTGGTATCGGGTTCGTATTTTGGTTCCGGAGCCCGGTACAGATTCATTATGATATTTAAGACTTATTTGTGAAATTTGGTGAGAAACGGAGTTGGTTTGGCGTGATTCGGACGTCCGGTTGTGAAGTTGGAAGTTTTAATACTTTCTGAAAATTTCATTCAATTTAGTGCTAAATTAGTAGTTCTAGGTGTTATTTGGCAATTTGATCGCGCGAGCAAGTCCGTATGATATTTTTACACTTGTGTGCATATTTGATTTGGAGCCCCGAGGGCTCGGGTGTGTTTTGGATAGGCTACGGGGTGTTTTTGACTTAGGAAAAATCTGATTTTCTGCTGCTTCAGCACTTGCTGGTTCCCTTCTTCGTGTTCGAGAAGCTTCTCACGCGAACGCGAAGAGTAAGATGGGCTGGGGTGGCTTTTCTTCTATGCGAACACGAGGCCATGGTCTCGAACGCGGAGCACTGGGGGGTCTGCTCTTCGCGAACGCGACCGGCTCATGCGAATGCGTAGAGTAAATGGAGGTGGGCTGGGATTTACAAGTTGTTCTACGCAAACGCTAGCCTTGGCTCACGAACGCGATGGCCAGGTGGGATAAACCATCACGAATGCGGACAACTTTTTGCGATCGCGTAATCCATCAAGGCTGGCTCTTCGCGAATGCTGCAGGCCCTTCACGAACGCGAAGAAGGCCTGCCCAGTGTTTTAAAACAGAATTCAATATGGGATTTCTTCAAAATTTCATATCTCTTTCACTAGGACTCGGTCTAGGGCAATTTTTGAAGGGGGAATTCAACATCAAATCATGGGTTTGTACTCTTTAACTTGTTTCCTTCAGTTTCCATCATTACCCATTAGATTCTTAGTCCTAAACCTTGTTATTTCATGGTAGAATTAGGGATTTTTGGAAGAATTGGGGGTTTTTGCAAATCGGAAATTTAGACCTCGATTTGGGGTCGAATTTCAGAGCTAATTACATATTCGGGCTCGGGGGTGAATTGGTGAATGGGTTTTGGTCTGAACCTCGAGTTTTGACCAAGCAGGCCCGGGGTAGATTTTTGACTTTTTGGAGGAAATGTTGGGAAACCTAAATTTATGTATTGAAATTGATTTCTTTAGAAATATTTGATGTTATTAAGTTAATTATGGCTAGATACGAGTAGTTTGGAGGTGGAATCTAGAGGAAAAGTGGTAATTGAGCAGTGAGTGGCTTGTGGATCGAGGTAAGTGTTGGGTCTAACTTTGACTCGAGGGATTAGAAATTCTTGACTTAATTGCTACGTGAAAATCCATGTGAGTGGCGTATAGGTGAGGTGACGAGTACCTATGTGCCGCCAATTTATCTGTTTTGCCTATTTTCTTCCCGTGCTTATTATATTGTTTTCCATGCCTTAACTGTTACATGGCTTACTGGTATTTCCATGTTTAATTGCTACTTGTCAAATATTGTTTTTCGTTGTTCAAGGTATTAGAAATCCCATAGTTTCATTATCTCATATTATTGGTTTAAGCTAGTTTATCGGTATTTTATGGTATATTTTGGATTGGTTTCGCTGAGTAGTATTATTTGTGTGAAGTTTCATAATGTACAAGCTTTCCGTTTGCTGTGGTTTGAGGTTTAAATATTGTGGAGAGTTTTGAGTTAAATTGTGAAATTACTGTTCTTATTGAGTAATTGGTACTAATATGGTGGGATCGGGTTGCACGACGCAACAGGAGGAATAAGGGTGATATAATGAGGAGGAATAAGGGTGAAATGCTATTATATGGTGGGATCGGGTTGCTCGCCGCAACAGGAGGAATAAGGGTGATATATTGAGGAGGAATTTGGTGGGATCGGGTTGCACGCCCCAACAGGAGAAATAAGGGTGGATTGATATGGAGTAATAAGGGTGAATATTCATATTGATATTGATTATATGGTGGGATCGTGATGCGCGCCGCATCAGTTTATGTGTTTATGTATCTTTCTTTTACTGTGTAGGATATTTTTGTGGTTTTGCATTTCACTTAAGGAATGGTTATAGCTGGATACTGATAAGATACTTGAGTTCTGTATTCATTCCTCGCAAGTTACTGTTTTATTTTATTCTGTTCTTCTTTCTGCTTTTACTATACACTGTATGCATGTTATATTGTAATTTGCCCCGCTGTAGCCTCGTCACTACCTCGTCGAGGTTAGGCTCGGCATTTACCAGTACATGGGGTCGGTTGTACTGATACTGCACTCTGCACTTTCTGTGCAGATTTTGGAGCAGGTAGTGGCTGATTGAGAGGTTGGCTTCAGGTTACACAGTTTGGAGACTCAAAGTAGTCATGTTGGCGTCCGTAGGCCCTGGCGTCCCATTCTACATTTCTATAGTACTATTTTCTTTATTTCCAAAACAGTTGTAATTTCTTTCAGACTGATGTTTGTAGAAAATCATAGTGTGTTCGTGGATTGTGACACCGGATTCTGGGTAGTAATAGCAATAGTATTGGCAATAGTATATAAATAAAGAGGCTATTTACTTACTTCCGCGTTTATTTCTACTTGTTTAGTTTGTTTACTGGTAATCCCTGAAACGTAAAGGAAATTGATTAATAATACTCTAACTTTGGCTTGCCTGGAAAGTGTGATGTTAGGCGCCATCACGGTCCCGACGGTGGGAATTTCGGGTCGTGACAACACTATATCTCAAATAATTGAACTCCCGGACTGGTTTTTGCCTTATTTAAAGAGGTGAAGGATTTTGCAAAAATCCATTCACAAACATTTTCAAGTCTTCTGAAAATTTTTCTTTGATAAGTTGCTCTTCATTTTGTCATAATGTCTGAAGAGCGACGAATTAGGGTTTCATTATATTGGGGGGGGGGGGGTAGGTGAGGTTGTGGTGGCGACTAACTCAGTAAGCTATAATTTATCTCCACAGTCTCATGTTAAGTTGCCACTTACGATGGAGTACCATAAATTGGTATCGTTGATATGTAAAAAATGTGAGAAAATGTTTGGTGAATCTTAAAATAACCGGAAGATATCTGTATTTCTTGACTCCGCAAGGGGTTTCTTGTTATGTTGAGTTTAACATCGAAGACGATGAAACTCTGAGAGATTTTTTGGGGATTCCGGATGAATACCGAGAATTTATTGTGATAAAAATGTTGGAAATGTACGTCAAGGATAAAGACGTTCGCAATAATAAGGTTGCGCAAAGTAGGGAAATCCCTCAATCATCGGGTAGTTATTTTGGAGCAGTTTTAGCCGAACAGGTTCCGACTGAAAGAGTTTTACCGGATCTAAACTTATCTCCAAGAGCGAATGAGGAGCGAGGAAATAATGTCTCCCCTACTATACATAATCCACAAGCCGAGTGGTAACTTTAATTTTCCTTTGTGTAACGATGTATATTTTTGTGTATTGTATTTGTATTAACGCTCATATATTCCACAGGGGGTACTGAACAAATATGAATTTTACAAGTTATTAACCAACGGCCAGTTGGAATATGCCTAGTTTTGGTGTGTTGGATCATGGTGGTCCATCCGGGAGTCAACATCAACAAGATAATGTGCATCATGGGTGTAAGTGAATATGTAAAGTTATATGTATTGTTTGGACCAGTTTCAGAAACTCATTATTTCTTTGGTTGTGCAGTGAAAACGAGCAACTTGATGGTCATGTCCTCACTCAATTGCCCGAAGATGACGTATTTACTTAGGATCTGGCGGATGCGTAGAGTCAGGAAGAGCATAGTGATTATGACAACAATGCCGATGAGTCTGGAGATGACACACCCTTCCCTGACGAGGCTGATGATTAGGAAGAAGAGAATGCCGAACCTGATTTGAGGAGGGAGCATGCTCCACCTCCCGTCAGACCAAGAGTGTACGAGGCCCACGTGCCGTTTCATTCAAGGCATATTCCCTACCTTGATCATTTGCCAAGTACACCGGATGTGGATGCCCTCACAAGGGATATTGACGAAATACGGACAGCAATGTGGGATGAATCTAGACCAACGATGCTGCCAAAGGGCATGCTTTTTCCTAATAAGGCGCGCCTAAGCACGACGGTGAAAATGTACAGCATAAAAGAGTGTCGTGAGATGACGGTATGGGAGTCATCTCCGGATGTATACAAGGTTGTTTCCCATAGATGGTTTACGGGTTGTAATTGGATGCTGCGTGCGATAAAGAAGAAAACAAATATGTGGAAAGTGGGTAAATACATTGGCACCCACAATTCTGAAATGGACACATTTAGTAGGAATCACTTCAACTTGGATGTTTACTTGATTTCTCTTCTCTTGATTCCACACATTGAAGTGTCCATAAGGTACAAGATCAAAGAGTGTATTACATCCGTCCACCAGGAATATGGGTGTACTATTACCAAAAGAAAGGCATATCTCGGGCGCAAACGTGCATTTGAAATTGTTTACGGTGACTGGGATAAGTCATTTGCATCTCTACCCAGGTACATGGCCGCATTGCAACACATTAACCACGGGACTACTATTGAATGGAAGTTTGAGCGGAGTGCAGGAATACCAGAATATATATCAGATACGTGTTCCGGGCATTTAAACTAGCAACTGATGGTTTTGTGCATTGCCGGCCGGTATTATCCATAGACGGTACTCATGTCTATGGGAAGTATGATATTAAGCTGTTGATCGCCGTTGCAGTAGATGCCAATGGATAAATATTTCCCCTAGCCTTTTCCATCTGTGCCAATGAAAGCCAAGAGACCTGGACGCTATTTTTGAACCACTTGAAGGAGCACGTTGTCAAACAACGTTCAGGTATTTGTCTAATATATGATCGGCATAGGGGTATATTAAGTTTTGTAGAGCATTTGCCTTAATGGTAGGAACCGTATGCATACCACTATTATTGTGTGAGGAACCTGAAGGCCAATTTCCAGAAGAAATATCCCAACAAGGAGTTGCATGATTTAATGTGGATGGCTGCAACTGATCACCAGGAGTGCAAATTCAGGAGGCGCATGGAATCGATCCGGCAGGAAGACGAAAGAGCCTATTGGTTGATGCGACATGAACTTCACAAATGGACATTGCATGTGGATGGTGGCAGACGATGGGAAACCTTGACTACAAATTTGTCAGAGTCTTTCAACGGGTTATTGAAGTCTGCATGTGGATTGCCTGTCACTGCCATGGTGCGGATGTCATTCAAACAGATGGCGGAGAGGTTTGTTGAAAGGCATAGAGGTGCATTAAAATTGATGGAGGGGGTGTTGAATTTATGCCAAACCTAATGAAAAAATTTGAGAAATATTGGAGGCGAGCACATTGACATTCATTTTTATAGTATTGCCATGAGTGAAATATTTTTGAAGTTCACACCACTATCCATCAAAATTGAGGGAATAATATACACACCGTAAATGAAGCCAACAAGTTGTGTTCTTGTGGGAAATGGTGCATCTACCACATGCCGTGCTCACATGCCATCAAGTGCTTTCAACATACAGGTTTAGGACCAACCAACTATGTGGATAAGCAATACAGTGTTGCTGCATACCTAAACACAAATAGTGGGCAGTTGTAGCCAGTGGGTACTGACCATTATTGGATGCCAGAACCATTTAAAATGGTGTATAACAAGGATTATTTGTGTAAGCTACAAGTGGAAAAAAGAACGCGTATACGGAACCAAATGGATGTTGGTGATACCATTTATGCACGTAAATGTGGCATATGCTCGCAAATAGGACACAACCGTTGTAAATGTCTTTCAGCTAGTTTGGGTGGTGGTGGTAATCCAGCTCCTGGTGGAAGTTCATCTAATGTGCCCAACTATCAAGGATACACGTAGTGTTTTATTTATCTTGTTTGTAATGTGGTTGTAATAAGTGTATGTACTTTTTTACCTTGAAGAATGAATGAAATAAAATTATGTTTCATTGCTGTTAAATCTTATTGATATTTAACATTAATACTTCAGTACAACAATCTTAAGTTAAGGAGTTAAAATTTTAAATTTGAAGTTATTTGGAGTAGATTTGAGCATGATTTAACACGCGAAGCATAGCGCGGATAAATACTATGTTATGTAAGTTGTCTTGTCGATGTAAAAAGCTTCTCGCCTGCAAAAGTTGCTCGCCTGCAAAAGCTGTATTGTACCCGAAAGAATCTTTAGCACGCGAAGTATCCGGTTAAATGCTACGTTATGTGTGTTGCCTTGCCTATAAATAACTAGCGCATTTTAGTTATTATCTGCGCTTAACCAAAACAAATAGCAAAACTTCCCATAAAAGCATGGTATTTTTTTTTGCATCAACAAATGTCTGGACGCAGTGACCAACCAATGTGCTATCGTGGAAAACACTGTATGATAAAGTCATGTTGGTCCGATGGTCATGTTGGGTGCAAATACTAGATGTGTATAGACAGGTTTGGAGGCAATGATGGAAATTATTGCAATTTTGAGTAATGGTATGATGAACCCACTGAGCAAGAATGCTACAAGGAATCTTTGCAGTATATTTGGAATATGAACTGTGAATACCAACACCATGAGTCTGAAATGAAACGAGAAATTGCGGCATTGCAGAAGAAACTAAAAGAGGCGGAAGAAGAAGAAAATAGGTTGGAAGAGAAATTTAAGTGGTTGGAGCAGAGAATACTAGGCGGTAGTGACTAAACAATGACATGTATGTGTTGAGTGTAGCATTTTATCTTTATGTTTTCCATGTCTTGTATTTTCATTAGTTGTACTGAATTTAAATTATGTTAAGTTGCTATGTTTGTGTTTGTGTTGTAGTACTAAAATAACGAAGAACCGGAGAAATAAAAACATAATACACATATAATGTAAACAATAATAATAGTTTTCATTATTTACTAATTGTCATATGTACATAAAATACAAAAAAAAAAAATCAATGTGTCCCACATCCTTTATGCTTTAAAGCAGCCGCTGGCCTCAGGCGCATCTCATCCCGACCGGCAACACTATCAGGATCATCCTCATCACGACGCCTCTTTATCGGAGGATGAGCTGCAACATGATCGTTAGTAAGGCTGGCAGGCTCGGTAGATGGGGTCGTCGGTTCAACAGTAACCTACAGAATAATGACATATTTTAGTATATGAAATATATAATAGTAATGTAGGGGCTGATTGCATAAAAATAATTAAAATGTCTTATCATGGTCGCAGCGGGCTCCTGAATATACTTATCCGTCTTAGGCATGTGAGTGTCGCACCTAGTGGTCTCCGCGACGGGCGAAGATGATTGCTTCAAAAAAAAATATGCTTTAGATATATATGACTAATCAATGAGATAAACACAAAAATTAAGTAATAGTAATACAAACTAATCAAATCCTATGGAAGATCCTCAGCATCCCTCGATGATGAGCTATAACTCCGTCGGCGCCCACTATCCACATCTCGTACCGGAGGAGCATTAGCAACCATCGATGCCTCTGGAGGGTCAAGAAAATACGCATCCCAGTCATGTGAGGTAAAGGCCGTACCCGCGATCAACAATGGAGCTGACGGGGTCACCTGTGAAGTCCCTGGAGTAAGCCCAAGCTAAATGACGGTATATCACTAGGATTAGGGTGGACACCCGGCTGATCAACTCCAACATCCTCAATAGGTTCCTCAAAGCCCCCTTTTGGGGACCACCTCCTCGCCGACCCCCACGACCTCGTGGGACACCCTTACCTCGTGGCACACTCCCGCCTCGTGGTACACCCCTGCCACGTTGACCACGTTCAGGCTGCACTGGTGGCCCACGATGGTTCTGCTCTGGCGCCATATAATCTGTCACGACCCAAAATCCACTAAGGGTCATGATGGCGCCGGACACCATTGTCAGGCAAGCCAACACTAAATAACTAGTAACTTCTCGTTTTAGATATTTCTAAATTTCACTTCTTTTATACACTTAAAACAATAAAGAATAATTTCCACTTTATAAATAATGATATCTTTAACAATTTCAAAAGACTGAATAATCCCATAGACATCCCAGAACCCGGTGTCACAAGTGCATGAGCAATTACTAAAAAAATCGAATAAAGTACAATAACTGTCCGGAATACAAATTGGACAGAAGCAAATACAATACGCTGAAAGAGACTATACTGGCTGCGGGTCGCCTCGAGAAATGCTGCTCACCTAGTCCCCGTATCATCCATGCTGCTACGCCCAGTAGGCCACTAGAAATACATGTGCCCATGCAACAAAAATGCACAGCAAGTGTAGCATGAGTTCGAAAACAACGTGTACTCAGTAAATATCCCGTCTAATTTCGAAGAAGTAGAGATGAGAGGTCGACTTCGATACTTACTAGTGGTCCAGTAATGGTACACAATAATATAATAATCAAGGGCTTTTGTAAACATGATTATAATTCAATAGAGTGAAGCGAGTGAATAATCCTTTCTTTTATAGGAAATTTCCAAATTCCTTTATCATCATTTATACATATATTCTCAAACTGAGAAGAAACAATATCAACTTCAATAAATTTCAAGGCAAGCAATATAAGCATGCGCAAATCATGCTGAGGACGTACGGCCCGATCCAACAATATTTAAACTGTGCACTGCCAGAGGGTCGAATGGCGCGAACCATAGATGCATCTATTACCCCGCTCGCGAATCATACATGCGATGCAGTCAAATTTAAATAAACAGTCAATCAAGAAAACCATCAGGGAATCAATTATCCAATAAAAGGAAAACTCTCTTTTTAAAAGTCAAGAAACGATGTCTAGTTTTTATAAATTCATTTATACATTTCAATATGTTTTAAACATTTCAATTTGACAGCAAGATTGCAAATATTATAAGTAAAACATGTTTTTGGGTCCTAGACTACCCGGACTTAAGCATAATAGTAGCTATGCACGGACTCTCGTCACCTCGTGCGTACGTAACCCCCACAATTAGCAGCACATATTCGATTAATTCACCTATAGGGACAATTCCCTCTTACAAGGTTAGAAAGGAGACTCACCTCGCTCCGAAGTTCCATAACCGGCATTCCACGCCCTTCCGAGGACACAAATCGATGCACAATGCTCCAAAACTAACCAATAATTATGCAAATCCATTAATATATGCTCAATTAATCCTAATGATCCAATTTATAATAATTCCTAACCCCGATCGAAAAGTTGACAAAAATGCCCTCGGGCCCACGTGCCCGGATTCCGAAATTTTTCGAAGATAAAGTTTGCCCATAACCTCACGAACTCAAATACATAATTTACTCTCAATTTCATGCCCAAAATCGTGGTCAAAAATCCGAGAATACTAAATTTCTAGGTTTTCCTTCAAACCCAAGTTTTCCACTAATTTCCATGTTCAAATCCATATCTAAATCATTATATAACTTGTAATGAGCGGGAATAACTTACCTTGAGATACTTGAAGAACATTTCCCCTTGAAGCTCTCCAAAATCGCCTACACCAAATGAAAATGGGAGAAAAATGACCATCTCCCGATTTTAAAATAACACACTGCCTCCAGCCTTTCCGCACCTGTGGTCAATTGACCGCTTCTACAGTTCCGCAGGTGCGGCCCTACTACCGCATCTGCGGTCCTTCCCAGGCCCCCTATTTCTGCTTCTGCGCTCCTCCTTCCGCAGGTGTGGTCCTGCTTCTGCGGCGACTTGACCGCATTTGCGGTCCTAGCTTTCTCCCTTCTCAACCGCATCTGCGTTCCTTTGACCGCCTCTGCGGCTCCGCACCTGCAGCCAAAACCTCACAGGTGCGGTTACACACGATACCAGCTGCTGAAGCCCTTCTTCAAACTCCAAATTTGATCCGTTAACCATCCGGAATCCACCCGAGGCCCCCGGGACCCTAACCAATCATGCCAACCAGTACCAAAACATAATGCGGACCTGCTCGAGGCCTCAAATCACATCAAACAACGCTGAAATCAAGAATCACACTTCAATTCGAACTTTATGAACTTTAGAACTTAAACTTCTACATTCGATGCCGAAACCTATCAAATCACGTCCGATTGACCTCAAATTTTGCACACAAGTCATATTCGACATTACGGACCTACTCCAACTTCCGAAATTGGAATTTGACCCCGATATCAAAAAGTCCACTTCCGGTCAAACTTCTCGAAAACCTTCGAATTTCTATCTTTAGCCAAATGACTCCAAAACGACCTACAGACCTCCGAATTAACTTCCGATCGCGCTCCTAATATCAGAATCACCATACGGAGCTATTCCCAGACTCAGAATCCCAAACGGACATTTACAACACTGAAATGCACTTCAACCCAAATTTATGAAATTCTTCCAAAATGCTAAATTCCACAATAGGCGCCAAAACGCTCTCGGGTGACCCAAAACCCGATCCGGGCATACGCCCAAGTCCGTAATCATCATACGAACCTGCTGGAACCTTCAAATCCTGATTCCGAGGTTGTTTACTCTAAAATCAAATCTTAGTCAATTCTTTTAACTTAAAGCTTCCGAAATGAGAATTCTCTTTCCACATCAACTCCGAACTTCCCAGAATTCAATTCCGACCATGCGTACAAGTCATAATACTTGAAATGAAGCTGCTCATGGCCTCAAACTGCTGAACGACGCGCTAGAGCTCCAAACGACCGATCAGGTCGTTACATAATCAGCCTCGTGTCCTAAGCGCTCATCATCCCGGGCTCGGTGCAATGTCCGGGAAGCCAAATCTGTAACCTGCCGTCCATAGTCGTGCAAAGCAGCCGCTCCCTCGCCCGCATGCTACAGCATCTGTAGTCTCAACTGGTGGAACATATGTAGTCCAATAACCTACACAACATGTAAAATATTAATTGCGAAACGACAATGTTAACGTTATAACTAAGTATATCAAATAACATACCAGTGCCTCATGCCTCCCGGCGTATGGAACGAACCGACCGCCAGCGCGATGAATGGGATTCCCGATGATAAGTCGGGTAATGCTGCGGTACCGGCTGATATACGGATGCTCACCATCCATAAGACGGGCTAGAGGGGGTGTTGATACCCGATTTTTCCCTCATAATTTTAATTGTATATATATACTTTCAAAATGGTACATATGCATCATCATTTAGCTTATAAGCTTATACAAGCATTTTTCATAATTTTCCATAATTTTAAAAGACTTTATATCGATTTATTTCTGCATTTTATTTTATAAATATTAAGTAATTATCCTTCAAATTATTTTAGGATGATTTAGTCATCTAAACTAATTATTGACACCAACATGCATGTTTTTTAAATATTTTACTTCATTTTTCATAATTACATTTGCATTTTTAGGCTAATGCACATAATAGCCTATATACAGGTATACTTACATTATTTATGCCAAAATAACTTTATATATTTTTATAATGTCAAGTTATTGTTTTCAATCATTTTAGTGCACCAATAATATTTTTGTTATTTATTAATTACTTTTATAAATTTTTTTTTGATAAAATTTGGGTATTTAAATAATAGCCTTTTCTAACCAATTTTGGACCACATTAGTGGCCCAAAACTAACCAAAACTTAGCCCAGTCCGCCACAGCCCAATCCAAATAATAATCCCCAACCCATTTCCAAACCCGACCCAGATCTCCTTAAACCTCCGCCATTGATCAAAACGATCAACGGCTCACAAATCCCCACCCCCTTTCCTTATATCTCTTCACCCTAACCCTAATCCCCATTCCCTAAAGACCGTCGCCTCTAAACTCTCTCTGTCTCATCTCTCTATGAAGAACCTTAATCGCCGCCCTTTACCAATCCCCTTTCTAATCACGTTAGCCATGGGATTTACCTGTTATTTACTTACCATATCCGTGTTCCTTCTCTACTGGTTATCTCTTTGTGGTATAACATAGTACTTGTTCTATTTTTGGCAAGTAAATCCCTCCGAAATCGAACCAAAATGGTTCAAATCCTTGATTTTTGAGTGTTATTCAATCTATCTTCGTCCTATGCTATTGTGAGTCCGATTTTTGTTCATATTCTTTCGATATACACTTTCCTTAAAAAATTAGGGTTTGAGATTTTCTCTTTTCTTTACTGGTTTTCGATTGCATGTGATGTTCTTTCCTTTCTCGTGTTTGATTGACGAATTTCGTTGTTTGGGTGTTTAATTTCTACTACTACGTAAACCCCTCTCCATTCCCCTTTGAAACAGACTGGAATCGTTAAGAGGTTTACTAAAAAACTGAAGTTACTGCTCTTTGTTTCCTAAATACTCTTGTTCTATGCTCTGGTTCTTGGCCGGCTGAAAGCCAAGACCAGTAATTCTGGGTTCTTTCAGAATACTGTGGACTTTTGTTCTTTCTTGTGTTTTTGCTTAACTGGTAAGTTACTGAACCTCGTAGTTTCATTCCCATGTATCTATTATTTGCACATGTTTTCACTTCTGGAGGTTGTAGTTTAATGTGTTTTTTTTCAGGGTTGTTCTTATGTGCAATTCTGAATGCTTTACTTCAGTTTTTAGGTCTCTTTAACCTTTGACTTCATTATGTTGGTAATTTGAAACATGCCTAAAACTAATTTGAGTTAATCAGATTCTTTTCAAGCTTATCTAGCCTATGTGTTGCAACTTACTAATGTTTAGGACCTTTGTATCTCTTTGTTATTTAATTTTGTTATCAATCATGTTACTTTAACATGCTTCACTTACATGATTCGTATACCTTTAATAGATTAGCTGATTGTGTTCAAAAGCATGAATGTATACGTTAACTATATAGCCTAAGTCTGTTTCCTATCCTATTCTGAATTTGCTGTGATGATATCCTGCTTATGTAGCATGTTTGATCCTGTTCCTTATTAGTATGCTTCTAACATGTCTTGATTTCCCAGTAGCTGCAATGATCCATTCTCATTCTGTTAATATGATTCCTTTTTGTAATAGTAGTACTTATACTTAGCATAATTTGAACCTTTTCCTTACTATGAGTCTGCGTACACCAATCCTGCAAACCTGCTTTGTTAATGTGTGACTACTTATGCACTAGATGTTGAACTTGTTCTTCTGAATCTTTGCTAAGTCTGTTCTTAAAACCTAAAGCTTGTTCGATTATCTGCTCTATGTGCTCAATTTGACTATGTTTGTATCCTTTGGTGCTATCCCTCAACCTTAGTTTACTCTATTTCACTTGTTACCTGGGCTATATGAGTTCTCATTCTTAGCCGGCTGAAAGCCAAGGTTACCTAGGTTCTATCCTTGACCTCCCTAGTGTGGGGGTCCAATTGAGACCCTTGTGAACTCTAACACACCAAGACTTGGTCCTTAGTCATTCCCTGAATCTCCTTTATTAACCTCCCTAGTGTGAAGACTGCTCGGGGTCCATTTTGAGACCCTTGTGAACTCTGACACACTAGGGTATAAGGTTCCTTATCACTCTATCCTAAATGCTCCATCCTACCCCTTTTTCACCTACTGGATAAATCAGTTGGTTTGTGTAATTGGCTATTGGTTAGCTCTGGCTATTGGGTTTTTGCTATGGAGATTATTTTCTAGGCTTTTGTGATACTATGTGGACTTGAGATTGAAGGCCTAGCCAGGAAGGGTATACTTTGGGCCTGTCTAAGGCCTACTATAGTTATTTTATAACTTTGTAATTTATTTCACTCATTGGGTCTGTTGTAATAACAATTGGGGTATTAGTAAAATCGGGGAAATGGGTTTATTTTAATAGTTGCATGAAACGGGTAGAAATCCTGCCTATAGGTATTTAATTTGCTCAAATATGTTCTGCTACCGTGTGTGTTAGATAACCTGCTTATAGGTGTTAATTCGCTTAACATATTCTGCTTCTACATATATGTTAGATATCATGCCTATAGGAAATAAAATGACTAATCTGTTAATTACAGTATGTTCACTAGATACCATAATCATACGATTATATTAGTTTATGTTCTACAAATCTGCATTTTTGAAATCATGCCTATAGGGTCTTAATCGATTAATGTGATGTTGCTATAATTACTCACTCAGAAGACATGTCTATAGGAGCTAAAACTAGTTTCAATCGCTAATTGTAGAAATCCTGCCTATAGGATAATCCCACTCGCTTTTAAGTGTTAATATTGAACTTTCAACACTGTTTCGTTGCCACTATTAGAAAGCCTGCCTATAGGATCAAATTGAGTAATTCTGACTATCTCCAGGATTATCACTGTCGATTACTGCACCTAGATATCATGCCTATAGGTTTAAACACTTATAGTCTGTAATTTTAGTAATTAGTATGCAATACCAGATTCCCTAAAACATATATAGGTATGCATAAAGCATGCCTCTAAAATAGCACCTTGCATATGACACTGCCTGTAAGTTTGAATTCCAAGATCACGTAGAAATCATGTCTATAGGGCTTAGTGACTTTAACTCCTCTCAGTTCAGAAAATGTCAAACCTCTAATGTGTTTGCGTGCATTTGTTGTCTAAGTGTGGAGGCTAACTTGACCCCCTTTATTGCAATTACATGCAGTCCTATCTGTTTTTAACCGTCGCCTAGTTTTACCATTTTGAGCAACCGAGTTGAGTCTAGAACTATCAAATAGTAGGTCCAAAGCCTCTTGGGCCATAGGCATGGGACGGGTAATGCACACATAAGGCACGGTTTAGAATCAACTAGTGCACTTTAGGTAACAACATAAAGATAGTAATCGGGTAGCAAGAGATGATAGTCTGTGCCCGCTGAATAATATGAGTAACGCCCCATCTCGAGGGAGTTACGAAGTATTATTTATGTTGCACGGGCTGATCCTTTAGGCTAAAAAACTTAGGACCCCCCCCCCCCGCCGCCCCATCTTGTCTTTAAAATCAATTATTTGTGTTTAATAAAACTTCCCGAACTTCTTGTCTTTCCCTATTGTTTTGGACTAATTCATATAATTCGAGTTCGTCCGGGACCCACAGTTGTGGACCTCGAAGAGTGCCTAACACCTTCTATTCGAGGTAATTTGAGCCCTTACCCGATCTTTGGTGACGCAAATTGGTTAAACCAAAGTTACTTGAAAATAGGTGCCCTAACGCACCTCAAACCCGTTAGGTGGCGACTCTCTCTCTTAACACATTCCTTAAAAGAGTTGTCACACGTGGAAACCCGATTTCACTAGAAAACAGGGCGCGACAGCATGGCGACTCTGCTAAGGATTTTTTAGGCTCTTACCATAGCAAACTTGGTCTATAGGATTTAGTCTTCTCTGATAAGCATGTCTTTATTATTTTTGCTGTTACATGAATATCCCACTCCCGTTTCCCTTTTATTGCTACCAGTACACCCTTTTCCTCGTTTTCCTTTTATTTAAATTTGCATGCAAATCTCTGCTCAATTTGGTCATAACATGCGCTTTCCTTTAGATATTTTTTTAGAACTGCTACATCATGTCTCTCCCCACCTTCACTGCCTTGTCTACTTTATTACAATTTCCACATTACGCGAACTAACTTCTTCCTTGTTTTCCTTTCTTTTATGTCTTTACGTTTCATTTAATACTACATTTATTATTGTCATCATGCAAAATATTTGACGTGTTGTTTTATCTTTGCATAAAGCATGCTCCACATCATATTCCACTCGTGCGTAATTAATACCATAGCGGCGCTTGATGAGTGTCCGCGCTCTTCCTAAATCACCCTTTTAATTTGGAAAAGCTTATTTGCGGTAAAATTAGTCGATCTGCGGTGCAGTCGACGGTTCCGTGCCTTTATCTCTCAAGCTGTCCACGTGAGGGTACTGGTCTAGACTCTTCTAGAAACCCCACTCTAATATTAACTGTGCATGTATCATGTCCAAACCTAGTAAGGGTTAGAACGCAGTCCGCCTAATAACTTGCTAAGTCAAGCCATGTCCAAAGTCCACCGGGATTTCCATAATCCCAATGGACACAGTCATGATCTGTGCATTATTTGGAGAAAACGTGCCAATATGTTGATCATTAACGTGTAAATAGCCAAATCCAGATGAGGAAAGGGATAATTTTATTTGTTTTGCAGAAAGGAGGCACGAAGTCCCCAGGTTCGGCATGGTTCAAAATATCCCACCTTTGCTGCTGGATTGGTGGAAAAATCTCGCACCAAGGGAAAAAAACCCTATGAAGAGAGTTATCAGGAATTTACCCTCTATGTTAGACATTCATCCAAACAATGCATTAATTGAGGCCGCCACCATGTTCTGGGATGAGAAGAGAGTCGTTTTCCATTTTGGTGACATAGAAATGACTCCCCTTTTAGAAGAAATTGGAGGTTTCGTTGGGATCCCATGGGATAGCCCTGGTTTGTTGGTACCGGAAAACCACACTTCACGAGGTTTCTTGAAAATGATGGGTTTTAGGAAAAATGATGATTTAGTCTATCTGAAGAAGTCTTACATACCATTTGATTTCCTATATGAGCGTTGTGGGCACAACAAATCATATCTCCTTTATCATGATGAGTTTGCCATCACTTATTTAGGTTGGACTCACCGCCGAGTTTTTATCTTCATTGTCTACTTTCTGGGGATGCTGGTATTTCTGATACAAGGAGAAAGGATCCACACTCGCCTAGCTATGGTCACTAAGGCCTTAATGGAGGGGATTGAGGGGCAAACTTACACTATTGTCCCTATGATTTTGGCTGATATGTACCGGGCTTTAGATCGTTGCAAAAAAGGGTATAGGCACTTCGAGGGCTATAATCTGTTGCTACAAGTATGGTTGTTGGAACACCTTCAGAGGGGAGAAAACCATCAAGAACTTCCACGACGACTATGGAATGACCACATAGCCTATCATCATCCGAAGAGAATGACTTTTATCCCAAATAGATTAGTGCAAACAGAAAGTGAGCTGGGCATATTTCTTCAGCAATCTTGACTGATGACAAGGTACATTGGATGTTGAGTGGTTCCCTAGCAGTGAATTCATCATCAGGTCGAGAGATACTCCTCATCTAATGCTCATCGGATTGAGGGGGATCTATCCTCATGCTCCTATCAGGGTTATGAGGCAAGCTGGGAGAAAGCAGGTTATACCACAAGTTTCCAAAATGGTTCAGTACAAAGAAGACTTCCAGGGGAATGCCATTCCATTCAAGTTCAAGGCACAACACATGTGGCATCACAAGATCATTGTGGAGAAAGAAACCATCGAGCAAGATCGGTATCATGCCGGCCATGTGCACTTCTATCCATCATGGTTGGTAGATGATATACCGGGGGATGTCAAGCCAGGGATTAATCTAAAGAACAGGGTTATAGACGACGCTGCTGAAGCACAAGTCAAATACAGGATGTTGCACAAAAGGGTTTTCGAGTCTGAAGCCAGACATTTGGAACAACTTAAAGTGGACATGGAAGCAATCAACGAGTGGAAGGATATCGCTAATAAATCATAGAGAGGTTGGAATATTTAGAGCAAGGGTTGATGGAGCTTGAAGGGAAAAATGAGAAAGAGAGTTACAGGTTGTCAAAATATGGATGACAATGAAGGAGGGCTCCTAGCAAAGGCATATCTGCTGTTGGACATGCGCGACCTGGGGAATCTGATCGATGGAGCAAAGAAGGCCAAGCATGGAGAAGGTCCCTCTGGGACCAAATAGATTAGGAATGATGTTTTTACTTACTTTCTAGACTCGTTTTAGACTTCAGTCGTAATAAGGCACATGCCATTAGTGACTCTTTATAATTATTGTCGTTTTAGTTGAGATTTGGTTCATTTATCATATTAATGAAATGACGTAGTTATTGGCATCGATTTTCTCCAAATCTATATGTGGCTTAGGCCTACCTCGGGCACAATAAGGTCCCCAAATTAGGACGTGAATTTATAATTCCGCAATATTTGTTTAAATACCGCAAACATCCTTTTCATACTCCTTACTGACTTACCTTTTTGTTTTCTTTTTTTTATTTTCTTATTCCCATCCCCTAAGGTTGGTTCGTTCATACTGGTATCATAAGCATACCACACCAGGTCTAGAGGTCCTCCACCACCTCCTCCTCCAAGTGATCCTAAAAGCAAGGGAAAAGCTAAAATGGACGATATGAGTAGTATCAGGAAAGACAACGCTACGAATGCAAAGAATGTTGAAACTTCGGATGGTCGGAGTACTCCAGCCCAGAATGACTTGGTCTTACGGTTAGAACAAAAGATAATCGAGTTACAAGGGGAACTTGAGCAGGTCCAGAACATGGCAAATATTTCCCTTACCCTGAATGTCCCCGACGTCAACCAACAAAACACCCAAAACCCAGCACCTCCTCAGAACACACAAAACCAACAAAATCCTCTCGCACCTCATCATTATGCCACACCTCCTCAAAATCCTAATCCTCCGCCAGTACCGACCCATCTACAACATCATCACATCCAACCCAGTATCCACAAACCATCACCTACCACACTCCTCAAAATGCACCACAACCTACCCCTGATCCCTTAAACTCAACCAACGACCACCACTACGCCCAAATTCTTGGAGTCCATCAAAGAAACCATATATACGTAGAAACCTTACCCACACTCCACAACAAATCCTATACATACCTGAATCCGCCGAGAAGGACCTGCTCATCAAGAACATGCAGAAGAGCTTAAAAAACTTTCTAGTCGAGTCTAAGGTATTGAATGCGGTAAAGGAATCGAAAGTTTGAATTATGAAAATTTGTGTATTCAGCCGAACGTAGAACTACCAGAGGGTTACAGCCTCCTAAATTTGAAATGTTCGACGGGACAGGTGATCCAAAGGTACATTTGAGGACATATTGTGACAAGCTCATAGGGGTTGGTAAAGATGAAAGAATCCGCATGAAGCTGTTCATGAGGAGCCTCACTAGAGACGCCCTGTCTTGGTACATCAGTCAAAGCCCGAAGAAATGGGTTAACTGGGTAAGTATGGCATTAGATTTTATGGATCGGTTCAGGTTCAATACAGAAAATGCGCCAAACGTCTTTTACATTCAGAATCTTAAGAAGAAGCCAATAGAAACTTTCCGCGAGTATGCTACTTGGTGGAGATCAGAAGCTGCAAAAGTAAGGCCAGCACTGGAAGAAGAACAGATGAATAAGTTCTTCGTCAGAGCTCCACAATACTATGAAAGGTTGATGGTTATTGAAAACTATAAGTTCTCCGATATCATCAAATTGGGAGAAAGAATTGAAAAGGGAATTAAAAGCGGAACGGTGAAAAATTAAAAGCACTACAGGCTACAAACAAAGCCTTGCAGTCAGGCGGTATTTTTAAAAAGAAGGAACTAGGGGCAGTGATGGTAGCCCAAGGTCCGAAGTCTCCCCTCACATACCAAACACCACCATCCACATATCATCCTTCACCTCCTAGATACCAACAACCCGCCGCCACTTACCATACATATAACACTCAGCCAGCATACTACCACTCACCACCAGCCCACCAAAACTACCAAAAATGCAAACCATATTTCGACCGTAGACCACCCAGACAATACACTCCTATTGTTGAACCCATTGATCAGTGGTATGAGAGACTGAAGGCTGCCAGTTATGTCACTCCCATTCTCGCCGTTGCCATGGAAAACTCCTCTCAGTGGGTCAATCCAAACAAGACATGTGCCTACCACTCGGACATGAAGGGTCATACAATCGATGGATGTCGCACTTTGAAGGATAAGATCCAGACGCTGATTGACACCAAGTTTATACAAGCAAAGAAGGTTGCGCCGAATGTCCGCAACAATCCCTTCCCGGATTACATGGGCGAGGGGTAAATGTGATCGAAACCGATGAAGAATAGGATCTGAAAGGATCAATCGGGCTCCTTCGTAAAGGGGATGAACCTAAAATACCTCCAGTCATTCTCACACCTAATGTGGTGCAGGTTTCAGTCACCATTGGAGGTTGAAGTAACCGCACCGACCCCTTTTGAGGTTGGAGTAACAACACCCTCAGCTACGCCAACTCCGTTTGAGGTGGAAGTGACCACACCCTTCACTGTGACAGTAGCACACACCGTCCTTTAAGTCCAATGCCATACCTTGGGACTATGGTACAGAGGCGAGAAGTAAAGGAAAGGGGAAAATGGAAGAAACCGGTGCAGCACAAGGCATAACCAGAACCGGTAGGGTGTATACACCCGAACATCTGGGATGAACAAGCAAAGAAGCCACTTCCAAGCAGTCTATCATTGAAACTGGCCCGGATGATCTTTGGAGAAAGGTGCAAGCAAGAGAGTATTCTGTGGTTGATCATCTGAACAAAACCCCTTCTCAGATATAGATTCTATCACTACTACTGAATTCTGAGGCGCATAGGAATGCATTGATGAAAGTGTTGAACGAAGCTTATGTACCCAATAACATCACTAGTGGAGAAATGGCCAACATGGTGGGACAAGTATTGGAAAGCCACAAGATCACGTTTCACAAAGACGAGTTGCCACCAGAAGGATTGAGTCACAACAGGGCACTATACATCACAGTGCAGTTTGAGGATAAATTCATCGCCAGGGTCCTGATAGATGGGGGTTCGAGTCTCAACATTTATCCATTGATTACTTTGAAGAGGTTGGGTAAAGGTTTGCATGAAATACAAACAGGAACTTTGAATGTGAAAGCATTCGAAGGGTCCCAAAGGGTCACAATTGGGGAGATCAACCTATGTTTGCAGATGGGCCCGACTTGGTTTGACGTTGAATTTCAAGTATTGGACATATCCGCCACATACAATCTGTTGTTAGGACGACCTTGGATACATGTTGCTTGGGCCGTAGCCTTCACTCTACCACAGGTTGCGAAGTTTGAATGGAATCATCAGGAAGTAATCATTTACGGAGATGGGAATAATCCCATTTATACCAATCAAACTGTTCCGATTGTCGAGAATAGAAGGAATTTGGGTGGAGAAACATACCATCGCCTCGAGCGCATCAATGCAATTGAGAAAGACAAATGGTGGAGTAATAAGATTGAAAGCATATTGTTATGGACATGGTATGAACCCGGCAAGGGTCTCGGCAAAAATCTCCAAGGGACCACCAAATCGATACAGCTAAAGCGTCACGGCACAACTTTTGGGCTTGGGTATGAATACACCTGGCACGAGTATCAGAATTGGTCGCCACCATGGCGTGGTCCTTATTACCCACTTGAACAGCCTATCGCATATGCACTAGACATTTCAACAGACTGACGTGTGTAGACATGTGATTTTTGACCCTCCCCAAAATTTTTTATATTTTAGCATGTAAATATTTAATTTAGGCCTAATAGCTTTAATTAATTTTGACGCTTTTACTTTATTTTAGTACAAGAAAAATGAAAATTACAAAAAAATATTTTAGTTTATGCATTTTTCATTAATACAAAAAACAACACAAAAATAGTACCTTATTTTTATCTTTATATAATTTCAAAAAAAAAAAATTATATAGTTTCATGTCTAGTTCACTTAATTATGATCGGCTTTGGCATTGTGTAGTATTTCTATCTTATTTTTAAAAATACAAAAAAAAAAAAAGAGTCATTGTGTAGTCTAGGGACCCTTCTAGACTCTTCTTTGGGGTAAAAAATAAATAAAAAAGACCCTAAGGACTTAACACAAAAAAACCTAGGGACTAATGGGCAAAATACACAAAAATACACCTAGACCTAGACTCTACCTATAAATAATACTTTAAAAAATCTGAACAAAAAGGGGACCATATACAACAAAAGAACGCCTGAAAAAGACTGATCTGGAGCACCGCAATTCTCACTGGACACACGACCCCCACCCTAATCGTTTGCTCTTCTTCTTCATAAAGTTTCAGCTCTTTTGCCTAAAGGAGATCGATAATCAGGGGAAAAACAGGTTGAATCTCCAAAATTCGTACACCCCAAGAATAAGGCAGCGATCTTTCTTATTGATGAAAGGATCTTTGACTCTAATTTCAAAAACAAAAAACAACGCCTGCGAGTTTTTGGATTTGGAAAATAAATTCAACTATATTAGATTCTTACACAAGAAGATGAGTCGCCGGTTGTCTTCAACAAAAGGAAACGCCCTTCATTTCCTGTCCGGCGAGCTCGGTTTTTGGACAAAAATAGAGGAATTCTCGTTTGATTTTCGGTTTTAGTTTCTGGTGTAAAAATTATCGAAAGAAAATTCTGTTCGATTCTCGCTATTGATGGAGTTTGGTTGATTTTGAGGTCGTCGTTATTGATTTTGGTCGTGGTTCTGGTCCTTGGCTTGATTATTGAGTTGCGGAAGTTCAAAGTTTGGATTCCGCTTGTGTACAGGTTCATTTTCTCTAATCCTAGCATTTTGATATTATTTTGTATGTAGCTAAGATGAATTTGTGTTGATCTTCACGAGACGATTCTGTCAGATACAATTTTGAATGTCTTTGTTGTGTTTAGTACAAATTAACGAATTATTGCTTTGTTTTAGTCTTAGGTCTATTCTCTTTTCATTGTTGAAATTTTATCTTAATAGAGTTACCCCTTTTGATTAGCTATATCACCTTGATATGATAATAATACTTGTTTGAGCTGTGATTGAATTTGGAGCATTCTGATTGTTTCAGAAGCGTTTACTATGTGAATAGCATATTAATGGCATCATTAGTTAGTGTAAAATCTGACTTGTAATTTCCTTGGAAGGTTGCAAAGTGGTTCTGCTTCTATTCTCATTTTTGGCTTTCTTGTTGTTTCAAAATATTCTCAATATTGTGCCTAATTGTTTAAACTATACTGTTAATTCCTCCAAAACAAATGGCAGTGTTGTTAGTTACTCTTTTAAAATCAACTGAAGAGGATTTTCCTTAGGTTTCTACTCTAGCTCACAAAGTCTTGATGAATTCATAAGGCACTGCAAATTTCCTTGAAGCAAAAAATGGTCATGTTCAATTCCTTGGCTAATGGTTTTTTTAGTCGCTTATTTCATTTCAATGTTTTCTTTAGTAATTTGAGCGCTGGATTATTTTGACTTTATTCTCGTTTGATTATTTCATTTGCTAGCAGTATGTATTTATGACATTTGCGAGGGATAATTATGGTTCCAAAATTACGATTCGGAGTATACGTTCGCGCAATTTCCAACAAACTTTCTTAATAATAGAATGAGTTTTCATAGGCTACTAAGTAATTTAGTTCATCTAGTCTGAGGTGCGTCATGCCGAACAAAAATCTCAATTGCATGGCCCTCGTTTAATTAATCTTGTTTGCCCTTAGAAATCGAGGCGTAACATTTAGCGAATTTTTATGGCACTCGCAAAGTTGCTAATGCGTAGTTGCTTTAGGCGCGTATTTAATAATCTACTTTCCTAAACTCGGGTGCACATTTATGTGACCCAAATCCAAATCTCAACGGTATTAAAATATGTCAAAAATCACGGGTACATTTATGTGAGGTGGTTCGAGACGTGTTTTAATAACGTTGCAATTTTCCCTAAAAAAAATGAATAAAAGCGGTTAAAACTAAAATTTGCACATAGGTTCATAATTGTTTAAAATCAGATAATCAAGCTAAATATGACAGTTGAGCGACCGTGCTAGAACCACGGAACCCGGGAATGCCTAACACCTTCTCCCGGGTTAACAGAATTCCTTACTCGAATTTCTAGTTCGCGACTATTAAACAGAGTCAAACCTTTTCCTCGATTCGGGATTCAAACCGGTGACTTGGGACACCATAAATCTCCCAAGTGGCGACTCCTAATCTTTTAATATAATCCCGTTTGGATTGTCACTTCAAGTTGGAAATAACTCTCTTTATTATTATACCCCTTAGGGGTATAAGTGTAAAAAGGAGGTGTGACAGCTCTGGCGACTCTGCTGGGAGCGAACCCAGAATCTCTGGTTCAGGGTTTAGAATTCGAGCTTAGATATATTGTTGTATTTGGCTTTGTTTATTATCTGATTTTATTACATGTTTGGGACTAATGTGCAAAATGTTGCTTTTTACCGCTTTTGATATTATCTGAACTGTATATATAAAACTGTTACGGAACCCTTCTCTTCTCATCTCCGGGGATGTGCTTGATGGTCGAGACTCCCTATTCTGTTAGTGTCATACCTTAAAGTAAGAAAGAGGCCGGACAAGTTACTAAGCCGGATGGCCTTTTGGTTCCCGGTACGTAGCCCTCTCCTCGACTCAAGTTGTCCGCTTGGGTACACAGTCTAGAATATATACCCAGGTTTTGAACCTAGAATAACTCAGCCTCATGCCGGATCCCTAGTAGGAACGCTTATCTGCATCATGTGCATTTTGACTTAGTGGACTCATCACAGGAGTTGGGTCCGTCTAGGATAGGTGTACCCAAAATAACAGATCATCTTGATGCATCCTATGTGCTACAAGTTGCATTTATCCAAGGGTAAAAGGGTCATTTGACGGACCAATGATAGTTGAGGACAAATGGAAAAAAAGAGAGAGGAAAAAAGAAGAGAAAAAAAGAAAAAAGAGGGTGAGGTGTGAAAATAAAGCAAGTAGGGCCCAGTTTTGTTTTGTTACATTTTTATTAAGGAAAAAGACAAAAAATATATACATGAAAAATTGAAAAAAGATTTTACACTTTTTCATCATTTTCAGAAAATCAAAAAATCAAAAAAAAAAAAAGGAAAAGAAAATCCAAAAAGGTTTTGCATGTTTCATCATTTTTCAAGAAAAAGCAAAAATATGTTTCTCTACATTAGTTGTTTTTTTAATTCTCGCCCGTATCCAATCTGCCCGAACTACGCATACCTGATTCTCGTCTTTTCGAGGCGTGATGCGTAGGCAACCCACATAGGGTCCGGTCTTCCTAGTGAGTTTAGGTTCTTGGCTTCGCGGGGTCTTAGCCAAATCTTGCATTTTTTGCCACTTTTAGCCACATAGTTTAATTTTTGAAAAATAGTCGCAATCGTGTCTTGCATGTGTCCAACAGGAAAGATTATTGTCTCACATAGTGTTTTAGGTGTTTAATTTTATTTGGTCTAATTTTCTCATACAGGTATGGATTTACTTGCCGGAGTTTGGGCATGACAGAGCCTCAGGACCATCTAGACAGGATCGTTCATCCAGGATTGGATCAAAAGAAGATTTTCTATTTTTTTAATGTTATGTTGTCTTTTTATCTTCTAGTTTTGTATAGTAATGTCGATGTTTTATTATTATTGTACTTACTATTTTGCATTTAAATAGGTGTGTAATAAATCAAAAATCAAAAAAAAAAAAGAGAATTGCATTTTACATTTTCGTTAGGAATTTGCTTTAGAATACTAATTGTAGAAATGAAAAGAAAAACAAATATTTTTGAGCTGGTTTTTTCTTTAGGCAATTAATATCTAGGACTTAAAATAAAAATTGTTTTTATCTTTTCTTTACTATATTAGGACAAAAAAATTCAAAAAAAAAAAAGAAGAAGAGAATTTCCTTTAGTACCTTTTTAAAAGCTTTCTTTAAGGTGTTAATTCCAAAATCCAAAAAGATTTTCTTTTAAGATGTTTCTTTGGGAAATTAGTGAAAATTGAAAAAAAGAGTTTCTTTATTTTTATTAGAACTTTAGGATATTGTAAATAGAAAAAATATATATGCTTTATTTTTGTTTATCATTAGAATTCCTTCTTTAGGCAATCAAAATTGAAAGCCAAAAATATTTTGTTTTATCTCTTTCGTTGCTTGTTTCGAAATCTTGCGTCAGGATATTAAATGAAAATTCGAAATGTTTTTCTTTGGTTTATTGTTTGGACTTCATTTCAGAAAAGAGAATCAAGAAATATTTTTCTCTTGTAGGACTTTTCCTTAATAATTACTCATAGAGTCTTTGTTTCAAATAGAGAAAAAATGCCCATTAAGCTTGAGTTTAGAATAGCTCATAGAACATTAAGTCTAGAAAATTCAAAAAAAAAAGGATTTGGTTCTTTTATTTCTCTTTTCTCATCAGAGTAGTCATTAAAGAAAAAGAAAAAACGAATGTCAGTCTGTTTACTTTATTCTCGATCTGCCAGAACTACGCAAAGATCTGATTCATGCGGGGTCATGATACGTAGGCAACCTACATAGGGTTCGATCGAATAATTTTTTTTATTTACTAAAAGGAAAAAAAGAAGAGGAAAAATGGGAAAAAGAGAAAAGGAAAGGAAAAAGAGGCAGAATTGTGGGATGTGAGAAATGAGAAGGAAGAAAAAGAGTGATAATTAGAAAGAAAAAGAAAGAAAATGAGCAAGCTAAGAAGTGTGAGGGAAGAAAAAGAGAGGTTGACATAAACAATTGGGATGATGTCAACTGACCTTTGTACCCTCGAAGTCATTTTTAGAACCGATAACTGTGGCTAGGTGCATTGCACGTAAGTGAAATTATCTTACGTTAAATGCCCTAACGCTAACGTGATGGTTTCATTTTGTCATATCATTTAAGAAAGGTGGTTGGTTTTGTGGGTTTTAAAGTAACTCTTCCATACAACACAAAGGCAAAAGGCAATGGCAGAGAACAACAGAACTGAGTGGGTTGATACGGGTGCCCAAAAGCAATTTTTCAGACCCATATGCGAAAGGCTTTGATCCTGCTGCTCGATGCATGTACCACTCTAAAGTCCGGGGGCATAGCATTGAAGATTGTCGCTCTTTGAAAAGGGAAATAGAAAGAATGATTCAAGAAGGGGTAGTTGTGGTCAATGAAAGTGACAGGGAGCATGCGAATCCTCTTGGGAACTTGTTGATTAAAGTGGATAATGGTCTTGGCAGTATTGATACGAAACTCAGTGGCTAAGATGCCGTGCTTGGTAATTGGGAAGACGCTCCATTTCTTGGTGAGCCGGAGTGGAATTTTGCTGGTTTATTTTGTTGTCATTTCTATTCTCCGGGATATTTCAGGGTTGTAATCCGGATATTGTCTTGTGACTCAAACCCTTCTATCCTTTCATTTTGCTTGGTTTGTTTAGTCGTAGTAGCTCGTTTAGTGCTGTCTAGGTTTGTTCCAGGGTTGTAACCCCAGTCTAGTTAGCTTGTCTTGTTGTTCGAATCGTTTCACCGTCTGTCTAATACAATTTCCTGTTTTCTGTTATTTCTAGTCATTTTCTTTTGCTTAGTTCTCTTTTCTTTCCACAGTTCTTTTCCTGCTAGTTCTAGTGACATGACATGTATGCATAATTCTCAGCCTGAGCTCGAAAGTTAGTTTAGTCATGAAGCATTGAAACAATTTTGAAGATGATAGGGACACTTGAGGGAAATAAGAACAAATTTGGACATTTTGAGATCATTTGAAGCCCGAACCATGTGAAACTGGGGCAGATAGGACATAAAGAAATACTGTTGAAATGCATCATTCCGCATCGGTCTGAAGCCAAAGGCAAGTTTGCTCCAAATTACAGGGGCCGTTCGTGATAAGGAGAGTGAGAGTGTTGTCCAATGTTTCTTTTAGTTAACAGATGTAGAAGGCAAATGTATGGATATGGTTATCAGGTCTGGTACAATCAAAAGATATTACGAATGTTTTCCCTATTTTGCTTAATTGCATTTGTTTGTACTTGGCATGTTTTGGAGGTTGGAATGACGAAGGCATTTTGTTCTGCTATCTAAACATTTTATCCTTTGTTACCCCTTTGAGCCTTATTTATTTTCTTTCATACCCCTCTTTTGGAATCAGTAGCAAAGTTCAGAAACGCAAGCGTAAAGGATAAGTAAAGTTCAGAAACGCAAGCGTAAATGATAAGTAAAGGAAAAGAGAGAAAAGAAAAATGAAAATGACAAAAGAAGAAGAAAAGAAAAAGAGTAGAAAAGGAAAAAGAAAAAGGAAAAAGAAAAGAAAAAGAAAAGAAAAGGAAAAGAAAAGAAATGAAAAGAAAGAAAAGGAAAGATCGCAACAACGAAGTAATTCTATGACCTGAACTACGTTTCACTTGATTCCAAAAGGGTACGTAGGCAGCCTCTCTCTGAGGTTCAGTCACACCGAAATAAAAATCCAAAAGTCCCCAAGAAAGAAATTGGGGCAGAAGTTGTGTATGTTGTGGGAAGTTGATTCCGAAAGTTGTAATTTTGAACCCATGTCGAATTGTTTCAAGCCTTTGATACTCTTTCTTTCTAACCCTATCCAAAAGCCCACATTACGGTCCAAAGAAAAACCTTCCGATCAGTCTTCAAGAAGTGCCAAGACGAGCAAGTAGAAGTGATTCATGTCAAGGGCAACACTCCGGTACAAGCAGAAAAATGATGAAAATGAGAGAGTCTTATTGGTGAAAACCCTCACGGGCACCGTAAGGCGAAGTGAGTTGAGAGAAATAAAAAACGAGAGAGTCTTATAGGTGAAAACCTTCACGGGCACCATGAGGCGACTGTAAGTTGAGAGAAAGAACGAAATGAGAGAGGCTTGATGGTGAAAACACTTCGGGCACTACAAGTCGAATAAGGATTGTGAATCAGATTGAATAAGCGGAGCATTGAAGCCCAGTTTCACGGCGAAAAGGTACAACAAGAGCTGAACATCAAATTTTCTTAACAGAACAGGCCGCAGGTGAATGTCCTGGTCATTAGAGTTGGTATCCACATCTGATAGGTTTCTACTTCGTAGTTTTCTTGTTAGGAATCATCTCTTTCCTTTGTCCTTCACTCTGTTCCTTTTGTTTTGTTTACTTCCTCCTCCTGAGTCTGTTTGGTCATAGCAAGTGAGAAATGACTTCAAAATCTGCCACCAAGCTTTCCAATTGAACAAAACGGGATCTGGTGAACACATCAAAGCGTCAAGTCAGGAACGAACATCAGGCACACCGAGTTGGCAACAATCAACATGCTTTGGGGATTCTTGTGAAATGCAAAGGCTTGGTATATGTCAATTCATGAACGATGCAACAAATGAAGGGTTAGGGCGAACCAATCAAAGGTATTTCCTATGATAAGCTTGATAAAAGGGTGTTAAACCAGTGACGAGCAAGACCTTCCAAGCAGAAGTCAAAGTTATCATGGCAAATGGGGGAGCTGTAGACCTCAAGGATCGGACCAGGGGTTTATGTCAAGAGAGAACAACATAAATCTTGAGTGTGTGCCAATCTACACGCTTTGGGATCCTTGCGAAATGCAAGGGCTTGGTATTTGTCAATTCATGAACAACGCAACAAATGAAGGGTTTGGGGTGAACGGATCAAAGGTATTTTCGGTAAAAAATGAAAGGTTTGGTACATATCAGATGGAGGGTGTTTGGTGAACGGACCAGAGGTATTTTCTGCGTTAAGGGTAACAAAGAAAGTGGTTAGCAAGATCTCCAAGTGAGAATCGGTTATCAAGGCAAGTGAAGGAACAAATAAACTTCAAGGCCGAGGCCAGTGGTTAAGTCAAGCAAGAACATCATGTACACGAAGTAGGAGCAATCAACATGCTTTGGGATTCATATGAGACATAAGGGTTGGGGGAATGCCAGTTCATGCAACGCAACAAGTAGAGGATATCGGGAACAAGCAAGGTCTTCGGGTGGAAATCAGTCATCTTGGTAAATGCGGAAGCAGCCGCCTTCAAAGTTCAAGGCCACAAACTAACCACCACATTTTAAACTCACAAGTTTTCTTTGTTTGAAACAGGAACAAAGCAGTGCAAGAAAGTTGGTTCACCAATAAGAAAAAAGAAAGAAAGAAAAGAAAAGGAAGAAGAGGAGAGACGACAAAAGGGAAATTTCTCAAATCTTCGCCCTTGCCTGTCTTGTTAGCATGCATAAAATGCTGCCATTGCTTTTCACATTTTTTCCTTCTAGGATCTATAGTCCTAGTCTGATGGATTTTCCTCCAAATCAAAATCTTAGTCTGACGAATTTTTCTCCTAAGATAGACCACCTAGTCTGATGAACTTTCTCCTAGGATCAAAATCTTAATCTGATGAATTGTTCTCCTAAGATAGACAACCTAGTCTGATGAAACTTTCTCCTAAGATAGCAAGATAAAAAAAAGACCTAGTCTGATGAATTTTCTCCTAGGATCTAAATCTTAGTCTGATGAATCTTTCTCCTAAGATAGAAAACCTAGTCTGATGAACTTTCTCCTAGGGTCTAAATCTTAGTCTGATGAAACTTTCTCCTAAGATAGCAAGATAACAAAAAGACCTAGTCTGATGAACTTTCTCCTAGGGTCTAAATCTTAGTCTGATGAATCTTTCTCCTAAGATAGAAAACCTAGTCTGATGAATTTGCTAGTCAAATGTCTTTGGTTTACTCACAGGATCGTGCATTGCATCAATAGCTTAGATGATCTACATTTTGCTAACAACTCACAAATCTTCCTAGTGTAAACTGGGGCAGAAAATGTTCTTTGTTTGTTTATTTTGTTCAAATCAGGAGCCCACCTGGAGAACAAGGGAATACGTTTCAAGATCAGCAATCAGGAGCCCACCTGGAGAACAAGGGAATACTTTTCAAGTTCAGCAATCAGGCGCCCACCTGGAGAACAAGGGAAGTACAATTCAAATTTTAGCTTTTAATTTTTAAATATTTGATAACATGCTGTACCCAGCCACCACACTGGGGCAGAAAATTTTCTTTGTTTGTCTATTTTGTTGCAGTCAGGAGCCCACCTGGAGAACAAGGGAATACTTTTCAAGTTTAGCAATCAGGAGCCCACCTGGAGAACAAGGGAATACTTTTCGAGTTTCAGCAATTAGGCGCCCACCTGGAGAACAAGGGAAGTACAATTCAAATTCTATCTTTTAATTTTTAATATTTGATAACATGCTGTACCCAGCCACCACACTGGGGCAGAAAATTTTCTTTGTTTGTCTATTNACTTGTTTGAGCTGTGATTGAATTTGGAGCATTCTGATTGTTTCAGAAGCGTTTACTATGTGAATAGCATATTAATGGCATCATTAGTTAGTGTAAAATCTGACTTTTAATTTTCTTGAAAGGTTGCAAAGTGGTTCTGCTTCTATTCTTATTTTTGGCTTTCTTGTTGTTTCAAAATTTTCTCAATGTTGTGCCTAATTGTTTAAACTATACTGTTAATTCCTCCAATACAAATGGCAATGTTGTTAGTTACTCTTTTAAAATCAACTGAAGAGGATTTCCCTTAGGTTTCTACTCTAGCTCACAAAGTCTTGATGAATTCATAAGGCACTGCAAATTTCCTTGAAGCAAAAATGGTCCTGTTCAATTCCTTGGCTAATGGTTTTTTTTAGTCGCTTATTTCATTTCAATGTTTTCTTTAGTAATTTGAGCGCTGGATTATTTTGACTTTATTCTCGTTTGATTATTTCATTTGCTAGCAGTATGTATTTATGACATTTGCGAGGGATAATTATGGTTCCAAAATTAAGACCGGAGTATGCGTTCGCGCAACTTCCAACAAACTTTCTTAATAGAATGAATTTCCATAGGTTACTAAGTAATTTAGTTCATCTAGTCTGAGGTGCGCCATGCCGAACAAAACTCTCAATTGCATGGCCCTCGTTTAATTAATCTTGTTTGCCCTTAGAAATCGAGGCATGACATTTAGCGAATTTTCATGGCACTCGCAAAGTTGCTAATGCGTAGTTGCTTTAGGCGCGTATTTAATAATCTACTTTCCTAAACTCGGGTGCACATTTATGTGACCCAAATCCAAATCTCAACGGTATTAAAATATGTCAAAAATCACGGGTGCATTTATGTGACGTGGTTCGAGACGTGTTTTAATAACGTTGCAATTTTCCCTAAAAAAAATGAATAAAAGCGGTTAAAACTAAAATTTGCACATACGTTCATAATTGTTTAAAATCAGATAATCAAGCCAAATATGACAGTTGAGCGACCGTGCTAAAACCACGAAACCCGGAAATGCCTAACACCTTCTCCCGGGTTAACAGAATTCCTTACTCGGATTTCTGGTTCGCGACTGTTAAACAGAGTCAAACCTTTTCCTCGATTCGGGATTCAAACCGGTGACTTGGGACACCATAAATCTCCCAAGTGGCGACTCTGAATCTTTTAATATAATCCCGTTTCGATTGTCACTTCAAGTTGGAAATAACTCCCTTTATTATTATACCCCTTAGGGGTGTAAGTGTAAAAAGGAGGTGTGACAGCTCTGGCGACTCTGCTGGGGAATACAAACCCAGAACTTCGGTTCAGGGTTTAAGAATTCGAGCTTAGAATTATTGTTATGTTTGGCTTTATCTGATTTTCCTACATGTTTCCGTGCCTTATGTGCTAAATGCTTTACCGCTTTGATATTATTTGAACTGTATATATAAACTGTGCCGAAACCCTTCTCTTCTCACCTCCTGGGATGTGCTTACTGGTTGAGACTCCCTATTCTGTTAGTGTCATACCTTGAAATAAGAAAGAGGCCGGACAAGTTACTAAGCTGGACGATCCCGCGGGTCCCCGGTACGTAGCCCCCTCCTCGACTCGAGTTGTCCGCTCGGGTACACAGTCTAGAACCTATACCCAGGTTTTGAACCTAGAATAACTTGACCTCATGCCGGGTCCCTAGTAGGAACGCTTATTTGCATCACGTGCATTTTGACTTAGGGGACTCAACACAAGGGTTGGGTCCGTCTAGGACAGGTGTACCCGGAATAATGGACCATCCTGATGCATCCTACTTGTGCATTTATCTGTTTTGGACTCGCATGCTGACCGGCTTTGAATATCTGGGAAAAATTGGAAAAACAACAAGAGAAAAAGAGAAAATAGCAGTGTAGAGAGTTAATTACCTATATTAGAAAAACCAATGTCCAAGTAGTGCCGAAACGCTGCTGGATTTTTGAGAAAATGAAAGAAAAAGAAGAAAAGTATTTTTTTAGTTTGTTTTGTTTGCCAATGGAAAAGAAAAACAAAAAGAGTTTTATTTTCAAATTAGTTTGTTTTATTTGCCACTGAAAAAGAAAATATAAAAAAGAGCCCATTTGCCAACAAAAAAAAAGTTTTGTTTTCGAAAATAGTTGGTTTTATTTGCCCGAACTACGCAAGTTTGATTCTCACCGGTTGTGAGATACGTAGGCAACCCTCATCGGGTCCAACCTCCCCTTTTCAAAAATAGCCACAAAATGCCAAAATTTTAATTTCGTCATGAATAAGACGGGTGACGCCATTCTTGTCAAAAATAAGCCAAATGTCCCCAAAAGGGCGCCGGAAGGCTGGTTTTGCAAGAACAGCCACCCTGAGCCAGTATCAACGGTTAGCAGGCACAGCCTTAAAATCTTCTCCTCGAAGTGCTGAAAGGTCGTAACTGCAAAACCGGCCGTTTGTTTTAAAATTGGAAATTTGAACAAAATTAGTGTCATTTTTCCCTTTTAGGTCAAAATAAGTGATTAAATTACCTTAATAAATGTGCAGGATGAGCACGACTCAAAATGAACCTTTTTCAATCATGCATAAAATCCCTTTGAAGTTGCGTCTGTGGTGGAACGACCTAGGAGGAGAAGGGCAAGATGAAGTCAAAAAATATTTGAAAGGGCTTACCGGTTTGTTGGAGATTGTGCCTCGGGGAGACATTATCAGAGCATTGGTCACATGCTGGGACCCGGCACACAACGTGTTCCATTTTTCGGACATTGAGCTAACCCCGACACTAGAGGAAATAGCCGGCTACATCGGGAAAGATGAGGTTCCTTTAAGGCACAAGTACTTGGTTGCCCCAAGAACTGTAGCTGTACACAGATTTTTAGACTTCCTGAAAATAAGCAGGACGGTCCACAACGCAGATTTGGCAAACAGCTTTTGTACTCCACACTTCATATATAACAGATATGACCAGATAGGAGGTTTCAACAACCCGGAAAACAAGATATGTAGTAAAGGAAACCGCCAAAAATGGGAAGAACACAGACGTTTTGCTTTTATGGTTGTTTTTCTGGGGCTTGTGGTATTTCCAAGGAAAGACGGAAACATCGACATAAAAATAACCGGGGTCGTCAGCACTCTACTCACTCAAGCCAAAAGAACTCTTGCGCCTATGATATTAGCCGAAATCTTCCGCGCCCTCACAGCCTGCAAAGCCGGGGGAGACTTCTTCGAGGGGTGCAATCTATTGTTGCAAATGTGGATGACCGAACACTTGTGTCGTCGTCCTCAATTCCTGAGTTATGGGTCTACAAAGAAGACATGTATAGAAGAGTTTTACACAAGGATTAAGGGGATCAGCTTGCCCGAGGGATTCACGGGCTGGACTTCATACTTTCGGTCCCTCACTGCTAGTCAAATAGAGTGGACATTTGGATGGTTGCCTGTCGATGAAATCATATATATGCCAGCAACGGGGCCGCACTTCCTTTTTATGGGTCTTAAGAGCATCCAGCCTTATGCTCCGTATCGGGTTCTAAGGCAACTCGGGAGGTGCCAAATAGTGCCAAAAGACGGCGATCTTAGTGCTCTGGTGGTTGAAATTAGCCCTGACGGACAATTCCATGAAGCAAGAGTCCGCCAGATCTGGAATGAATGCCAATATTTAAAAGCGGATACTTGCATACAGGATCGAGCCAAAGGCGAAGTGTCGCCAGGATACCTTGCTTGGTATAGGAGAGAATATGAGCATGAAAGGCCAGCTAAAAGACCTCACATCTAGGATTTTGCTGAATCATCGCAAGAACAGTGGGCTTGGTTAGCTAAAGAAAATGAATACAGGGCCCGCATAGGAGCATTGGAAAAACAGGTCCAAGACCTCCAGTTTGAAAACAGCGTGCAAGCCGCGGCTGATGAGGGTGAGAGAAAGAAATTGGCCAAAGAGAATGAAGCCTTACGAGCCCAAATCCAAAAGATGAAGTTAGCGGCCGAAAATCCCGTCAAGAGTGCCAAAGATACAAGGCTTATAGAAAATCTAAGGCAAAAAGTGAATGACTACAATTTTGACCTCAACAAAGCGGAAAAGGAATTAGCAGGTGTTCAGAAACAATTGGCTAAAAACGCGGAAGAACGGGCGCGCGTGATTAAGCAGTTGAAAGAAGAATACGATAATGAGGTCACAGGATTAAAGAAAAAGGTCATTGCCACGGAGAACAGAATGATCAAACAGGCAAAAGAATTCAAAGTTGAAAGAGAGCACTGCTATATGGCATTGGCACAATTGGAAATGGACTTGCAACAAAACCAGGTAGCCGAGCAAACTTTGGAGGCTAGGGCCCAACAGATAGGGCGGTTGCTTCAAGAAAAAGGCAGAATCAGAGAGAGAATCTTAACCGTTGCTCATTCTATTACTAGGAAATGCCAAATGTGCGAAAACAGACCCGTACCACCTTCTTTGAATCAGTGATGATATTTGTGAAGCAGATAATGAGTGACCTAGACAGACTTCAAGGGGAACTTGCATATAGGCCCGCAGCGAGACCGAACGATGTCCCGCGGGCACCAGGAGCTTTAATGTATTCATGATTGTCTTTTGAGTCTGTATTTCTACTAGAGTTTGTCATTTGAGTCTGTATTTCCATTCTACTGGAGTCTGTATTTCCTTTTCATTGAAAGTCAGTCAGTTGATTGAGTCTGTATTTTTGTTTGAGCTAGAATAGGGATGGTGGAGTCTGTAGTTCTTTTCTGCATTAGAGTCGGGTAGTTGTTTAGTCTGTCCGCTTTGAGTCTTTGTAATAGACGTAGTTGCTATCAATAAAATTGAAATGCCCAAAAAATATTTTGCTTCTACTTTACATTTATTCTTCACGAACTACGCTTGGTCTGATTCACGCGGGGTCGTGATACGTAGACAATCTCCATAGGATTCGACCGTAACCAAATAATAAAATGGAAAAATAGGAGAGAAGATGCAAAATGAGAGAGCGGCAAGAAACAATGGAAAAATAAAGAAGTGGCACATAGAAATAAGGAAACGCCGGGATGACGCATGCAACCAAGCAAAGGCATAATAGAAATGGTTAACTGCTTAGGTGCATTCATTCCCCAATGTGCGGTCATCTATCTGTTAATGCCCTAACCGCTAACAAAGTTGTTGTTGATGAGTCCAGGAAAGTGGTTAAGTTGACTGGCATTCTGGCAACCCATCCCTACAACACCCGCTCTAAGGATAAGTCAAACATGGTCAACCAGGAATTGGAAGCAAGCATTGTCGACCCGTCTAGGGAGGAGGAAGTAGTGGACGTTAATGCAATGAAGGAGGAGATGTATAAANGGCACTCGCAAAGTTGCTAATGCGTAGTTGCTTCAGGCGCGTATTTAATAATCTACTTTCCTAAACTCGGGTGCACATTTATGTGTCCCAAATCCAAATCTCAACGGTATTAAAATATGTCAAAAATCACGGGTGCATTTATGTGACGTGGTTCGAGACGTGTTTTAATAACGTTGCAATTTTTCCTAAAAAAATGAATAAAAGCGGTTAAAACTAAAATTTGCACATACGTTCATAATTGTTTAAAATCAGATAATCAAGCCAAATATGACAGTTGAGCGACCGTGCTTGAACCACGGAACCCGGGAATGCCTAACACCTTCTCCCGGGTTAACAGAATTCCTTACTCGGATTTCTGGTTCGCGACTGTTAAGCAGAGTCAAACCTTTTCCTCGATTCGGGATTCAAACCGGTGACATGGGACACCATAAATCTCCCAAGTGGCGACTCTGAATCTTTTAATATAATCCCGTTTCAATTGTCACTTCAAGTTGGAAATAACTCCCTTTATTATTATACCCCTTAGGGGTGTAAGTGTAAAAAGGAGGTGTGACAGTTACAACCTATGAGAGGAGAAAAGTTCTGGAAGATAGAGCCCTCCCAGAATATGGAACCACCCGAATTTGTAAGGCAGGCTGGTAGACCAAAAGTAAAAAGAACAAGAGAGGCAAATGAGTCAACCAATAGGCAAGGGCAATTGTCTCAATCCAGAAAAGGGAGAGTAATGGCATGCAATAACTGTGGAGAACCTGGACATAATGCTAGGGGATGTGCCAAGGTAATCTATCTCTTGAACAATAACTTTGAACTTCTATTTTATTATGCCTTGTTCTAACATATAATTGTGTTCTATTTGATAATAGCACTCTAAAGGAAAACAACCGATGGGTGGCAATTCAAGGGGAAAGCAGAAAAAAAAACAAAGAACTTTGGTTGATGAACCTGATGCTGAACAACCTACATCACCAGCTGTTGCAGATATCCTAACTGAAGATGACTTCCATTAATCAGCACCCCAGCCAAGTCAAAACAGTCAGTTCAGCAACTTTGTGTTTATGTCAACCCATACAGTTCAAGGGCAGCTTCCAACTAGTAATGATCCAGATTTTGATATCCCTATCTTTGAACCTGAGCCTGATATAGCTATAAGACCAATGAGCATCTCAGAAACAAGGACAAGACTCCAGCTGATGCAGCAAAGTGTACCAACTGCAACCAGGCAAATTGGATTTGTTGGTGATTCAAGCGGTACAAGTCATCCTTCAAAGCTTACTTTCTCAGCAAAAGGCCTAACATGGCTGGGAAAATCTGCCATCACTGGAAATCAGTTGAACAAACAAAGGTTGAACAAGTTGAAAGCAATAAAGGGTAGTGGTAAGGAGCAAAAGAGATGGGACGTTGCTTCTAGTATTGAACATTTGTAAGCTTTTGGATGTGTTGTAATTACTGCCATGTCAGTAAACTTTATATTTTAGTTGTGGTTCTTTAGTTGTGACAGTTGGATGCCATGATATAACTAGGCGTTGACATCTTTTTTGGGTTATAATGTGGTATCCAGTTGTCTTATTAAACTCACTTTATGAATGTTGACAGTTGGTGAATGTTATGAATGTTGATAGTTGGTGTTCAGTTAATTTTTGTCCATTTTGTTCCCTTTTCAATTTCATATTTCCAGTTATCTAGTTATCAATTTTACGTCTGGAATATAAGTGTTGCTGTCTTTTGTGTCAAATGAAATGGATTGGAAGCAATTTAGAACATGCAATTTAGAATCTGCAGCTTGCCATTTAGAATCTGCAGCTTGGATTGATGTTGTCTTTTGTGTCTTTTATTTTTTAGTTTTGCACTTGGAATGTGGTTACTTAACATGCCAAAATAGAATCTGCAGAACATGGCTGGAAATGGAACCTTAAAGTTTCTGCACACTAAATAATATACTATCATATTTTATAAAGAAAACAAACATCTTTAGGATTTGGAGAAGAAAAGCTCCTTCTTTAGGGTATACAATAAGGGAAAAAACTAACCAACAAATACTACTGCAACATCATCATCAAAGAACATGGTTGGAAAGCAACAGATTCTACTATAAAATAGAATACTACTACAACATGGCTTAACTGACCTAAAAGTCAGCTACACATATAAAACTCAAAATTGGCAACTTCGAATTTGCAAAAAGTCACTTCATCATCGAGGCTGCAAAAAAACCAAGAAACAGTCCCCAAGAAATTATAAGCAACATCCTTGTCTTTACAAGTTTATCTTCCAACTTGATGACTTTATCCACTTCATATTGGTGTATAGCCTTCATGGCAATTACTTCTTCATTCAATTTGTCCCTTTGCATCTTAATCTCCTCCATCGATGATGTTACATCTTTAATATTAGTCCACTCACTTTGCGGGAAGATTTCATCTTCACATTTCAAAAACCCACATGAACTAGGCTGTCAAACATAATTCAAAAAGAACATTTAGGTAATAATTACAAAACTCTAAACTTGTAGATTTCAAAATTACAATAAAATTATTTAAAAAACCTGAAAAATATGGTAACCTTAGGCCTCGGACATTTGTAGAATTTTCTTCCAGGGTTATATGGAGTAGACGAAGTGAAGTGGTTGGCTATAATGCCACAGCGACACCTAATCTGTGATGAACATGTCACGATCCAAGTTCTCCCTTCGTGAACTATCGTGACGGCACCTAGTCTCTACGACTAGGTAAGCCTAACAAATTGCAGAAAAATGAATTAAAGATACAAAACTAGCCAACTAACAGGTAAATACAAATAAAGTGTTTAGAATGCCGCTCGGCATATACAATAATAACACTCTCGACTGAACATAGCACTCCCAAAACCCAGAATCTCATGAATCACAAGCTAACGAAATACATAGTATTCTAACTCCAGAAGTCTAAGCGAAAGGGAAATACAAGAAATCTACAACTGAAGGGAGAATAAATAGGGACTTCTAGGTCTGCGGACGCGGCAGATATACCTCGAAGTCTCTGGATCGTCTCGCCTCACGGATAGTATGGTTGAGAAGAACCTAGATCTGCACACGAAAACATGTGCAGGAAAGGGCATGAGTACACCAGAGCGTTACCCAGTAAGTGACAAGCCTAACCCCGGTCAAGTAGTGACGAGATCAGGTTAGGGCCCTATCGGTTATACATTTATAACAGGGTAAAATAGTATGAAATATGACAGCATAGTTAAAAGTACTAACAGTCAATGAAAAATAGAATCACAGGAAGAATAACTCAGTACACAGAGATAGAAACAAGGGATCTCCTAGGATAACTTCCCGTAGTCTCAAACGTAAATGTAGGGAGGATCTCCCTGGATACCGTCCCGTAGTCCCAAATATAAATATGCAGGGGGGATCTCCCGGAATAACATTCCAAAGTCCCAAAATAAATACACAACCAAATCAAATATACACAATAGTCTCAGCCAGAAAATCTATAGTTCTATTCAAGTTCGTATCAAAGAAACAGGTGATTCCTACCCTAAACATGCTGCACAGAACCCAAGTAAAGCAGTTAAAACAGGTAAGACAGTTAAGGCATGTAGGCATGCTTTCCTAAGCTAAGCAGGAGGATACATGAACTAGTATTTCCCAATTCAAGGAAAAACATAGATATTTACTTAATAAAAACGGGGTTTTTTAACAATTAGCACGTGTACACACTCGGCACCTCACGTACACAGCATTCACATAACAACAGTACCAAAATCCTAAGGGGAGTTCCCCCACACAAGGTTAGGCAAGCCACTTACCTCAAACGAAGCTCAAATCAATCCGAAATCACGCTCTTGCCACGAGTATCCAAGTCCGCGTGGCCCAAATCTAATCAAATAATTTCATAACATAAATATAACTACAAACAACTAAATTAGCTAATGAAATCGAATCTAAAGGAAATAGAAAAATGCCCAAAAATCCTCCCCGGGACCACGTCTCGGAATCGGGTAAAAGTCACAAAATATGAACCCCCATTCACTCACAAGTCTAACCATACCAAATTCACTCAAATCCGATACCAAAATCTCGATCAAAATCCCAAAATTCAGCCTAAGAACTTTTCTCAATTTTACCCAATTTTTCACCCCAAATCCGAAAATAAATGATGAAATTAAGCTTAGATTAATAGGATATAATTAAAAAGGATTTAGGAATCATTACCCATAAACTTCCTCCGAAAATCTCTCCAAATTTCGCCTCCTACCGAGCTCTCAATCCAATTTTTGAGTTATGAACTCAAACCCTCATTTTTGGATTTTAAATTCTACCCAGATGCGTTCTTCTTCGCGAACGCGAGAATACCATCGCGAACGCGATGTACAAAATCCTACTGGCCCAAATTCCTCTTTCGCGAACGCGAGGACCATGTCGCGAACGTGTAGCATACACTGGCAGACCCTTCGCGAACGCGAGGACCTGGTCGCGAACGCGTAGGCTAAAGGTTACAGATCTTCGCGAACGCAGGAGCATCATCGCGAACGCGAAGTATAACTTAGCTACCTCTCCTAGATGCTCTAAGCGAACGCGAGACCCCTCTCGCGAACGCGATGAATGATTTCTTTGCAACAAAACACCAGAAAATCTACCACTTCTCTAAGTCTAAAAATGACTCGTTGAGCATCCGAAACACACCCGAGGCTCCCAGAACCTCAACCAAACATACCAACCAATCCTAAAACACCACACGGTCTTCGTCGAGCCTTAAAATCATATCAAACAATGCTAAAACCACGAATCACCCTCCAATCCAAACTTAATGAACTTGAAATTTCAAAATTATACAACCGATGCTGAAACCAACCAAATCACGTCCGATTGATCCCAAATTTTGCACACAAGTCATATTCAACACTATGGACCTATTCCAACTTCTGGAATTGGATTCCGACCCCGATATCAAAATTTCCACTATCGGCCCGAAACTCCAAAAATTCAACTTTCGCCATTTCAAGCCTAAATGAGCTACGGACCTCAAAAACACAATTCGGACATGCCCCTAAGTCCGAAATGACCCAATGGAGCGAACGGAATCGACAGAATTCCATTTCGAATCCGTCTTCACACTGCTCCGACTACGGTCGAAAATATAATGCTTAAGCTCTCATTTAGGGACTAAGTGTCCCAAAACACTCCGAAACTCGAAACGAATCATCCTGGCAAATCACAATAGCAGAAATAAACATGGGGGAAGTAGTTAATAGTGGATTGAGGGGTTAATTGTCAAAACGACCAGCCGGGTCGTTACATCCTCCCCCTCTTAAAGCATTCGTCCGTCCTCGAACGAGCATAGAGACATACCTAAAGTGGTGAAAGAATGAGGGTAACAGTTGCGCATATCCTGCTCGGCCTCCCAAGTCGCCTCCTCGAAAGGCTGACCCCGCCACTAAACCTTTACTGATGCAATGTTCTTTGACCTCAGCTTTCGAACCTGCCTATCTAATATAGCCACTGGCTCCTCAACATAAGATAGATCCTTCTCCAGCTGGACTGAACTGAAATCCAACACGTGCGATGGATCACCGTGATGCCTCTGGAGCATCGAAACATGAAATATTGGATGAACCCCTGCCAAGGTGGGAGGTAGGGAAAGCTCATAAGCAACCTCCCCAACACGTCGCAATACCTCAAAGGGGCCAATAAACCTTGGGCCCAATTTTCCCTTCTTCCCAAATCTCATAACGCCCTTCATAGGAGAAACCCAAAGCAAGACCCGCTCTCCAACCATAAATGAAACATCGCGAACCTTCCGGTTCGCATAACTCTTCTGTCTGGACTGGGCTGTGCGAAGCCTATCCCGAATCACCTTAACCTTCTCCAAGGTGTCCTGAACCAAGTATGTGCCCAATAATCTAGCCTCGCCCGGCTCGAACCAACCCACCGGGGATCTACGTCGCCTACCATACAGAGCCTCATATGGTGCCATCTGAATGCTGGTAGATAAGCCAAACTCTCCGCCCGGCGACTCAAGGCATCGGCCACCACATTGGCCTTCCTCGGGTGGTACAAGATAGTGATATCATAATCCTTAAGCAGCTCTAACCACCTCCTCTGACGCAAATTAAGGTCCTTCTGCTTGAACAGATGTTGCAAACTCCGGTGATCAGTATAGATCTCACAAGGAACACCGTACAAATAATGTCGCCAGATCTTCAAGGCGTGAACAATAGCAGCTAACTCGAGATCATGGATAGGAAAATTCTTCCCATGCACCGTTAGTTGTCTGGACGCGTAGGCAATCACCCTACCTTTCTGCATCAATACCGCTCCAAGGCCAATCCTCGAGGCATCACAATAGACAGTATAAGACCCCGAACCTGTATGCAATATCAATACTGGGGTTGTAGTCAAAGCTGTCTTGAGCTTCTGAAAGCTCTCCTCACACTCTTCCGTCCACCTGAACGGAGCACCCTTCTGGGTCATCCTGGTCATAAGTGCTGCAATAGATGAAAATCCCTCAACAAATTGGCGGTAATAACCCGCCAAGCCAAGAAAACTACGGATCTCTGTAGTTGAGCATGGTCTGAGACAACTCTGCACTGCTTCCACTTTCTTCGGATCCACCTTGATCCCTTCACTCGACACTACATGACCCAAGAATTCCACGGAATACAACCAGAACTCACATTTCGAGGACTTTGCATATAATTTCTTTTCCCTCAAGGTCTGAAGCACTGTCCTCAGGTGCTGCTCATGATCATCCCGACTCCGGGAGTATACCAGAATGTCATCAATAAAGACAATGATGAACGAGTCAAGATATAGTCGGAATACACTGTGCATCAAATGCATAAATGTTGTTGGGGCATTGGTCAGCCCAAATGACATAACAAGGAACTCGTAATGACCATACCGAGTCTTGAAGGCAGTCTTCGGGATATCTGGCTCCCGAATCTTCAACTAATGATAACCTGAATGCAAGTCAATCTTAGAAAACACTCGAGCACCCTGTAACTGATCAAACAGGCCATCAATACGAGGCAAAGGATACCGGTTCTTCACTGTCACTTTGTTCAACTGGCAATAATCAATGCACATATGCATAGAACCATCCTTTTTTTTACAAACAAGACATGAGCACCCCAAGGTGACACACTGGGCCGAATAAAGCCCTTATCAAGCAATTCTTGTAATTGATCCTTCAACTCAGGAGGAGCCATACGGTAAGGAGGAATAGAAATGGACTGAGTGCCCAGCAACAGATCAATGCCAAAATCAATATCTCTGTCGGGCGGCATGCCTGGAAGATCAGCTGGAAACACATTAGAGAAATCCCGCACTACTAGGACTGAATCAACTGTAGGAGTATCAATACTGACATCTCTCACATAAGCTAGATACGCGTCACACCCCTTCTCAACTATTCGTTGAGCTTTAAGAAATGAAATAACTCTACTGGGAGCGTGATCTAAGGTACCCCTCCACTCTAATCGCGATACACCTAGCATAGCCAGCGTCACGGTCTGGGCGTGACAATCAAGAATAGCATAATGGGGCGACAACCAGTCCATGCCCAAGATAACATCAAAATCTACCATGCTGAGCAATAATAAATCGACTTTGGTCTCAAAACCACTAAGAGAAATCAAACACGACCGATAAACGCAGTCCACAACAAGATAATCTCCCACAAGAGAAGAAACATAAACAGGGGAACTCGAAGAATCCCTAGATACGCCCAAATACGGGGCAAAATAAAAGGACACATAAGAATAAGTGGAGCCTGGATCGAATAGATACGATACATCTCTATGACAAACCGGAACAATACCTGTGATGACAGAATCGGAGGCAAAAACCTCAGTACGGGCAGGAAGGTCATAGTATCTGGCCTGGCCTCCTCCTCTAGGGCGACCTCTACCTCCCTGACCTCCACCTCTAGCTGGCTGAGCAGGTGGGGTAGCAACTGGTGCTGTAATCATAGTCTGGGAACTCTGCGGAGCACGTTGTGTCTGAGAAGTCTTTGGAGGTGCACCCCTCCTATGTCTAGGGAAATCCCTCACCACATGGCGTGTGTCTCCACACTCAAAACAAGCTCTAGGAGGACGTGGCAGCTGTGACCGGCTTAGGCCAGGTCTGGTGGACTGACCACTGAAAGCACCCCGTGCAAGAGGCGCACTAGATACTGGAGGTGCATAATAAGGCTCCTGAGGTCTATGAGGAGCTGGAATATCACTGGCTGCTGGAAGAGCTGAATGAATGGGGCAACTCATATAACCCCTACCATGACGAACTGCAATGGGGGCACGGGCACCAGAATAATGGCCCGGCTCTCGAGACCCCTTGGCGTCTCTCTCTCCTCTCTATCCCGAGCAAACATACCCTCTACTCTTCTAGCAATGCTCACCACCTGCTGATAAGAAATATCCATCTCCAACTCCCGAGCCATGCTAGACTTGATGCTGGGAATGAGCTCCTCAATAAACCGACGAACTCTCTAATGAACTGTAGAAACCAAGGTCGGTGCATACCTAGCCAAGTCACTGAAACTGACAGCATACTCCGAAATAGTTATAGAACCCTGGCGCAAATGCTCAAACTCCGCGCGCCATGCGTCCCTGAGGCTCTATGGGATATACTCCCTCTAAAACATATCTGAAAACTAGGTCCACGAAAGGGAAGCTGCATAAGCTGGACTGTCCAACTCAAAAGTACGCCACCACTGCTAGGAGCTGGAAGGCAGTGAAAGAAACCCCACTCGACCCTGATATATCCATAGTGCGGAGGATACGGTGGCACTCCTCCAGAAATCCCTGAGCATCCTCTAATGCTAGACCACTGAATGTAGGAGGCTGGTACTTCTGGAACCTCTCAAGCCTCCGCTGTTTCTCTTCTAACGCTACTACCCTATCCTCGGGCTGAACTGGGGCTACAGGCGGTACCAGTATAACCTCTGGAATCTGATCAACCCGAACCTGCTGCTCTAGAGTGCGGGCAGCGGGAGTCTGTGCTCCTCCCCCGGCCGGAGATGTGGCCGCAGCAAGGGGAATCAACCCTGCCTGAGCTAAAGTGGTGTACATGCTCATGAAATGTGCAAGGGTCTCCAAGAGAGCTGGAGTAGTAGTAGCAGTAGGTGTATCATGTGTCTGGGCTCCGGCTGGAGCTGCTGGTGGCCCCTCAGTAGCAGCTCGCGTGGGTGCTCTGGCTGTACCACTGCGCATCCTCGACCTCTACCCGGGCCCAGGCCCAGGCCTCTGGCGGCTCTAGCAGGGGGCGCGGTGCCTGGTCATCTCCGGTAGCACGTGTCCTCACCATCTGTGAGAGAATAGAAGATAGAGGTTTAGAATTTCGATATCAATAATCTCGCACGACAAGGAATTAAATGAAGTGGAATTTTCTTAATAGTTACATAGCCTCTCGAAGATAAGTACTGATGTCTCCGTAACGATCCGCGAGACTCTAATAAATCAGCTTGTGATTCATGACTCCTATGAACCTAGAGCTCTGATACCAACTAGTCACGACCCAAGTTCTCCCTCCGTGAACTCTCGTGACGGCACCTAGTCTCTACGACTAGGTAAGCCTAACAAATTGCAGAAAAACAAATTAAAGATACAAAACTAGCCAACTAACAAGTAAATATAAATAAAGTATTTAGAATGTCGGTCGGCATATACAACAATAACACTCTCGACTGAACATAGCACTCCCAAAACCCGAAATCTCATGAATCACAAGATAAAGAAATACATAGTATTCTAACTCCAGAAGTCTAAGGGAAAGGGAAATACAAGAAATCTACAACAGAAGGGAGAATATAGAGCGACTTCTAGGTCTGCGGACGCGGCAGATATACCTTGAAGTCTCTGGAACGCCTCGCCTCATGGATAGTATGGCTGAGCAGAAGAACCTGGATCTGCACACGAAAACATGTGCAGGAAAGGGTATGAGTACACCACAGCGGTACCCAGTATGTGCCAAGCCTAACCTCGGTCGAGTAGTGACGAGATCAGGTCAGGGCCCTACCGGTAATACATTTATAGCAGGGTAAAACATTATGAAATATGACAGTATAGTTTAAAGTACTAACAATCAATGAAAAATAGAATCATAGAAAGAATAACTCAGTACACAGAGATAGCAACAGGGGATCTCCCAAGATAACGTCCCGTAGTCCCAAACGTAAATGTACAGAGGATCTTCCGGGATACCGTCCCATAGTCCAACTCGTAAATGTGCAGGGGGATCTCCCGGGATACCTTCCCGTTTTCCCAAATATAAATGTGCAGGGGGGATCTCCCGGAATACCGTTCCATAGTCCCAAAATAAATACACAACCAAATCAAATATACACAACAGTCTCAGCCAAAAAATCTACAGTTCTATTCAAGTTCGTATCAAAGAAACAGGTGATTCCTACCCTAAACATGCTGCACAGAATCCAAGTAAAGCAGTTAAATCAGGTAAGACAGCTAAGGCACGTGGGCATGCTTTGCTAAGCTAAGCAAGAGGATACATGAACTAGTATTTCTCAATTCAAGGAAAAACATAGATATTTACTTAATGAAAATGGGGTTTTTCAACAATTAGCACGTGTACGCACTCGTCACCTCACGTGCACAGCATTCACATAACAACAGTACCAAAATCCTAAGGGAAATTCCCCCACACAAGGTTAGGCAAGCCACTTACCTCAAACCAAGCTCAAATCAATACGAAATCACGCTCTTGCCACGAGTATCCAACTCCGAGTGGCCCAAATCTAATCAAATCAATTTCATAACGTAAATATAACTACAAACAACTAATTTAGCTAATGAAATCAAAGCTAAGGCAAGGAAATAGAAAAACGCCCAAAAATCCTGCTCGGGCCCACATCTCGGAATCAGGTAAAAGTCACAAAATATGAACACCCATTCACTCACAAGTCTAACCATACCAAATTCACTCAAATCCGATACCAAAATCTCGATCAAAATCCCAAAAATCGGCCTAAGAACTTTTCTAAATTTTCCCAATTTTCACCCCAAATCCGAAATTAAATGATGAAATTAAGCTTAGATTAATGGGATATAATCATAAAGGAGTTAGGAATCATTACACAGTAACTTCCTCCGAAAATCTCTCCAAATTTCGCCTCCTACCGAGCTCTCAATCCAATTTTTGAGTTATGAACACAAACCCTCGTTTTTGGATTTTAAATTCTGCCCAGATGCATTGTTCTTCGCGAACGCGAGACTACCATCGCGAATGCGATGTGCAAAATCCTACTGGCCCAAATTCCTCTTTCGCAAACGCGTAGCATACATTGGCGGACCCTTCGCGAACGCGAGGACCAGGTCGCGAACGCGTAGGCTAAAGGTTCCACACCTTCGCGAACGCGGGAGCATCATCGCGAACGCGAAGTACAACATAGTTGCCTCTCCCAGATACTCTACGCGAATGCGAGACCCCTCTCGCGAACGCAATGAAGGATTTCTCTGCAACAAAACACCAAAAAATCTGCCACTTCTCTATGTCCAAAAATGACCCGTTGAGCATCCGAAACACACCCGAGGCCCCCGGGAACTCAACCAAACATACCAACCAATCCTAAAACACCATACGGAATTAGTCGAGACCTCAAATCACATCAAACAACGCTAAAACCACGAATCACCCTCCAATCCAAACTTAATGAACTTGAAATTTTAAAATTCTACGACCGATGCCGAAACCAACCAAATCACGTCCGATTGACCCCAAATTTTGCACACAAGTCATATTCAACACTACGGACCTATTCCAACTTCCGGAATCTAATTCCGACCCCGATATCAAAATTTCCACTATCGGCCCGAAACTCCAAAAATTCAACTTTCGCCATTTCAAGCCTAAATGAGCTACGGAGCTCAAAAACACAATCCGGACATGCCCTAAGCCCGAAATCACCCAACGGAGCTAACGGAATCGATGGAATTCCATTCCGGAGCGTCTTCACACTACTTCGACTACGGTCCAAATGCTAATGCTTAAGCACTCATTTAGGGACTAAGTGTCCCAAACACTCTGAAACTCAAAACGAATCATCCCGGTAAATCATAATAGCAGAAATAAATACGGGGGAAGCAGTTAATAGGGGATCGGGGCGTTGATTCTTAAAACGACCGGCCGGATCGTTACAGAACAGCTACCTTACAATATTTATCAACCAAAGCTACGACGAGAATGAAGAAAAGAGAAATTTTGGGAAGATTTCAGTCGAGCCCTAAGTTCTTAGCAATGGAGTGTATTTTGGGAGAGAAAAGAAGATGTTGGGTACAGGTCAAATTACTGGGAGTGAAATTGGGTCTGGGGGACTAAATAGCCATTGGGTTTGGGGCTTATAACTTATTGGAAGACTGAGTTGGCAGCTGAGTTGGCAGCTAACTTCGAAAAAAGAGAGGGGGTCAACTGCCACATCGACGACGCGTTAGGGTTAGGGGTAATTGCATAAACTTTATTAACGGTAAGGTGGGGATTGAACGTAAAGTGTAACGCGGGACGAACCTGCATTAATTCCAATAGTACATGGGCAATAATGGCCTTTTTCCTTTTTTTTCTTATTTGAATTTTCTACGGAAAAGGGCTAAAAATACCCTTTAGTATCACAAATGGTTTACTATTGAGCTCCGTCCACCTATTTGTCCAAAAATACATTCAACGTTATCTTTGGGACTGATATTACCCCCGCGAATAACGGAGCCATTTGTGCCCCCCCCCCCCAAATTAATGCGTTGTCACGATTTCGATGCGTCACGTGGCTATATGGCCCCAGGTCACTTATACTACTAAAATACGGTCCATTTCTTACTGAAATTTCCGACGGAAAAAAGTTGTCGGAAATTTCCGACGGAAAAAAGTAGTCGGAAATTTCCGACGGAATCAGTCGAAAAATGCATAAACTATATTTTTCAATTTTTAATAATAGTTACGACTAATATTCGTTTTATATCCGTCGTAAATTTTGGCGAAAAATTTCGTGTCACTGTTAGCGACCAATTCGGTCGGAAACAATTATAAAAATAAAAACAAATAGCGACCGGTTCGGTCAGAAATATTTAGTAAAACGATGTTGACTAGTTTGACCAAAGTACCGATCGAATCGGTTGGAGAGTTTTTTTAAAAACCCTATCAGCGACTCCCTTTCTTTTCCTTTCCCTCTCTTCTTCCTTCTCTCTTCTCTCTCACTCAAACTTTCCCCCACCCAAACCCGCCGCTGCCATCAACCAGCAGCACTCGCCGGCGCCGCTGCAGGTCCTTCGAGACCCTCTACTGCCAGGTAAGTTTCCCTCATCTGATTCCATGGTTTTTCAATGGTTTTCTTCTACCCACTGGTTTTTTCTTCGCATTTAAAACAATTGAAGTGTGGTTCGATTTTCAATTTCTAACAGAAAGCTCAGCATTTCGATTAGACTAGTGGTTTTTGTTACAACTGTTTTATACGCAACTTTAGATGCTGGTGCAAGAGAAATTTAGCAAAATAAAAAAAAAAGTTAAATTAAAAAATAATAAGAAGAAGAAGACACAGTTCAGTTCTTACATTAACATGGGCTCATTCTAAATATGAAAATTAGAATCTCATCAGAGGAGTTTTAATAGTTGAAGAATGTCGTTGTATCAAATCTTATACTATTCGACAAGAGTTGTAGTAAATCTTATAATATTCCTCGCCCCACAAGATGTTAATTGATTCAGAAATTAATCGAGCCGCCAAGGACGAAATTTGAAATAAAAAATTAATAATTAGGAAATGATTAAGAGCGTATTAAGCTGAAAGTAGTCAAAGAAGGGGTTTATAATATCCATGAAGTTGCAATTAGAACAGACTTTGCTTTGCATTCTGCACAAATTTTACAAATAACTTGTGAATATTTGCTTCAAAGAGCAACTTTTACTGATAAAAAAGTCACAAAGCATTGTTTCTAATTGACATTCCCGATTTTCTTTTTATGATTTCATGGAGTAGTGTTTTCTTTAAAGGTAGGAGCAACTTGACTAAGAGTAAGGTAATTCAATTGGCTTGAGAAGTAATACTGTAATACAACTGAATGCAAAAATAATGAAGAAAGGTAGAATGAGATGGAAATTCAAAGGAAGATCAGGAAGTAAATATCTCACCAAATGTCTATCTGTCGAACTACTCCATAGTTTTATTGTATTTGAATTCTTTAATTTTTATATGTTGAAATAGTTTAAATAATTGTTAGTTACGGCTATTTTTTTTGTTTGAGAAATCATTAATTAATTTAAATTATATGAACATTTAAGAAGCTATTCAAATTCAAGTAGTATTTTAAAGACTTATATTATTTAGAATAGGGAATAATGTGAGATTTCGAGTGTTAAAAAGTATTAATTTAAAAAATAAAATATATTAATTAAAGTGCTTTGACACAATGATATGTATATTTCTAAAAGGAACCTTTGAAAGAGTACAACTTTGTAACCAGTTTAAATAAATCAAATTATTTTAAATATCTCATTTATAGATTTCTATTTGTCTAGATGGAATTTGTGCGTCGTAGATGGATATATAATAGGAATCATCCTAATCGTGCGGGATATAGGGATGAATTTATTGAAGGGGTTGCTGAATTTATTGCTAATGCTCAAACACTTGATGATTTTCTTATTGGAGGAAGGATTAGGTGTCCTTGTGTGAAATGTGAGTGTGTTACGTTATTGAAATCAGACGAAGTTAAAGTCCATCTCTACAAGAAAGGGTTTGTAGAAAATTATTATATATGGAAAGTTCACGGGGAGAATCATGCTAGTTTAGATGATGTTAACTTTCATAATTCTTTTGGTGGTGAGGGTAGCCCCATTGCGGAGCATAATGTTAAAAATTCTCGATACAATGAAATGATGAGGGATGCTTTTGGGACGTTTCCTGAGGTTCAATCCAAACCAAATGATGAGGCTAAGCGTTTCTATGAACAGTTAGTGGAAGCTAGTCGTCCATTGTATGAAGGCTCAGTGCATTCCAAGTTGTCTATTGCGGTTAGATTGCTAAGTATTAAATCGGATAGTTCTATTTCACAAGCGGGCATGGATTCTATTATTAGACTCATGAATGAACTTAATCCGAGTAACTTGAATTACCAAAAGATTTCTACACTGCTAAAAATTGGTTTCTAAGTTGGGTCTTTCATCATAGAGAATTGATTGTTGTGAGAAAGGTTGCATGTTATTCTATAAGGATGATGAAGACTTAGATGATTATTATGAAGATAGCGATGAGGATTGACTTGTTATTCTTTTTTAGGTTGTTCTTCCTTTAATCATTAAATATTTTACATAATTGTTGTATGTTTTTTTATGACATGTTAAACATTATGTTATTCCTTTAATTATCTATTATGTTGCAAAATTATTTTATATTTTTATGAATTGTTAGGTTGTTTATTTATTCCTTTAGTCGTTTAATTATTTTATATTTACTGTCACTTGTTGTATTTTTTTTTTTTGTATTTTATTATGATTATATTACAAATATGGCATCTAAGGGGAAGGAAAAGATGAAGTCTAAGAAGAAAAAACAATTTGTTCCAACTTCCTCAACTATGCCAAATATGAGTCATCCTCTTCCTCATCCTCCTCAATCGATTTCATTGCCGTCTACCATGTTCACTATCCCCCCTCCATCTAATAATTCAGTTTAGTATTATTCTATGTCTGCCAAAGGCAGTCAAAGTAACACCATTTTTAACTTTGTACCCACACCTTCTATACCATCATCTTCACCGGGCTTTCATGGTAGTCAACATGGTGGTTCACTAGCTACTGCACCCCGGGCTTTTATGGTAGTCAGCATACTGGCTCACCATCTGCTGCATCCCCGAGCTTTCATGGTAGTCAGCATACTGACTCACCAGCTGCTGCACCCCCGAGCTTTCAGGGTAGTCAGCATATTGGCTCACCAGCTGCTGCACCCCCGAGCTTTCATGGTAGTCAGCATGATGGTTCGTCTTTTGTTGCTTCATCATCTTCCAGTCCATCATCATCATCCATTCCCAGCATATCTAGGTTGGATATTGGAGTCTCTCGCCCAGCTACATCTAGTGCTGCTTCTGCACCATCTAGTAGATGCAGGCAGAATCTTGGAGGGGATGTACAATTTGATAGTTATAATCGATTGATAATCGTCCCCCACGAGGATCGGTAAGAAGGTTCTTATACGAATTTTTATGTTTTGAATGTATATATATATATATATATATATATATATATATATATATATATATATATATATATATATATATAATTATTAAACATCTTAAAATTTCAAAAGTTTTAATTGCAAATAAATACTCCTTAATGTTAACACATTTGCCATCCTTTCAGACTACACATTTGGTTACGGATTCTTTGAAGCTATTTTATTATGAGCCGTGGACTTCTTGGAGAAAGATACCGTACAACATCAGAGAGCAAATGTGGAATCAACTTAGGGTAAAAATTAATTATATTTATTTAATAATTATCATCTTCATCTAATGTTACTTTTTTATATTGCAGACAAAGTGTACATGGCATCCTCAGCATCAAAATGAAATAAATAGAATAAGGATTAAAGATACTATGTTCGCTGCTCCGAATTCCGGTAAAATGCCGGACTGGTTAAGAAAAGATGTTTGGGATAAACTTCTTGAGAAATAGAATACCGCAGAATGGAAGGCAAAGAGTGAACAAGAAAAGGCAAGTCGTGCCTCTAGTAAAGGTGGCTCGTTGCACACAAGAGGTTCGATTACTTTTGCGGCCCATAAACTAATATTGGTAATTACTTATAAAAAAGTTCTTAGTTTCAAATATAGAATTTTACGTTTGTAATGTCTAACTCATACTTTTTGTTATGAAGGAAAAGGAAAGAGGGCGAGATATGAGTCACGCTGAGGTCTTCGAGGAGTTCCACAAGAAAAAAAAAGGATGGTACAAGAGAACACTGGGTGGAGACGCGTGCGTCAGACCCATATGTAAAATTCTAACTTCATAACTATTTATGGTTTATTAATATTAGTTTGTTTACATAAAAGTTATATTTTTCATTTCAGGAAGATTATCATAAAAGAGTGGAAGAATGGCAACAAACTCAGTCTCCTTCAACTCAACCAACACCTGATGATATGGCTTCATTGTGGACAGAGGAAGCGGGTAGAGTAAACAAAGGTAGAGTCTACAGACTAGGAGTACGTCAACCTACAGGTCATCCAAACCCACTCTTAACCAATTCTTCTTCTCTCAAAATCAAGAACAGACGGAAGATATGAGAAACGAAATTCGTGATTTGAAGCAACAATTGGACTCCCAATACGGAACATTTGTTAAGATGCAGAAATTCATGAGAAAACATGGGCATGATTTATCTGATGATGAGGATGAACAAACTGAATAAGATGTGTAGTAGTTTAGTTGTGATTTTTGGTTGATTGGTAAACTTGATTGCGAGAGACAACTTTAAGTATTGTTTTTAAACTTGAATGTGGGCTACTATTTGGATATTTTTATGCCCAAAATTATTAGGTTTAATGGTAGGTATTGTTGGTTTAAGTTGTGCTAATGGTTGGCATTGTTGGTTTAGATTGTGTAAATGTATTTTTGGTTTAGATTGTGTTCATGTATTGTTGGTTGGTATTATTGTATTAATGTATCGTTGGTATAGATTGTGTTAATGTATTGTTGGTTGGTATTATTGTATTGTAATAGTTTGACAAGTGGTGTAGCTCGAAATTGGGCAGAATTCTGCCCAGTTTTTATACAAAATTCCGACTGAATTCTGACGGAAACGGTCGGACAGCTGCCTAGATTTAACCATAATTTCCCAGATTTCAGACCGATTCGGCCAGAAATTAAATAAAATTTAATTTTTAATTATTAATTTCCGACCGATACGGCCGGAAATTTTAAAAAAAAATTAATATTCAATAGTTTTCGACGGATTCCGCCGAAAATTAAATAAAATTTAATTTTTAATTATTAATTACCGACCGATTTGGTCGAAAATGATATATTTATATTATTTCATTTTAAATAAATAATTATTTTATTTGTATTATTACGACTGATTTAGTCGGTAAATTTCAACCACTTTGGTTGGAAACGTGAAATATTTGGTCGTCTGACCTTTTGAAATTTGCGACCACTTGGTCGGAAATCACCGACGGATTCGGTCGGAAATTGTTTTCCGGCCGACCAATTTTGGTCGGAAATTCGTGATTTCCGATCGAATTTGGACCGTTTTGGCGGTCAAAAATCTGCCATTCCAGTAGTGTTACAACCCGCACCAAATATCACCCGCCCCATTTTTCGGTACAACCTTGGTAAAATAAATATATTTCACCTACCCAATTCATTTTAACCACATTTCTTCATCAAACCCCGTCTTCTTCACCTACTCAATAATGGTGCGTTAGGGTTTAATTAGGATTGCTATCTGCTTCGATTAGGTGGACTAAAACTGAAGAATCTTTCATTTCTAACCTTATCTGACTGACTACTCATTGATAAAAGTAAGTATTTACTGATTCGGGTTATTCTTTAGGGTTTGGGAATATTTGGGGTTTGGTAAATGTTGTCTCTTTCTTTTTGTTTAATAGGTCATATGATATTATTATAATATCCTTTATGCATTTATTTTTTATTTTTGTTTGGGGTGGTCCCAATCGTCTTTGTCCGACATGAAAAAGTTAGGGTTTTTTTAGTTTTGTATATGTTATTGGGTGGGTGTTAGTCGACATAAATGTGGTCCTTTTCCATTTTCTTTATTGCTTGATATCTTTTTTATTTTATTCATAACTGATGTGGGCCTCTTTTTTGTAATTTTTTTGTTGCGTGTGGATATGTCAGAATAAAGGTCGACAAAGTAGATTTGTATTTTATCATGGGGGTGATTGGGAACTGGGACCTACTTTATCTTATTGTAAAAAAGATGTGCACCTACTGAGAGATTATGAAGTAGATCATTAGTCCTACATTGATTGTGTAATGAATACACTAATGTACTAGGGTATGCTGAGGTACAGCAGCTGATTTTTACTACTCCATGTGGTAGATATTATTTGTTGGATGAGATGAAGGAATTAAAAAGTTTTAGTCACTCATTAATGAAACTTTTAGGGTTATTAATTTATTTGCTATTGACCTCCTTGATAATACTGTTGTTTTTCCTAATAACTCAACATACTGTACCAATTATGAAAATATAACTGTTGGGACTGATTGTGATGGCGAGGAAGGGGGTACAGATAATGAACTTGTACAAATTGATTATGATAGTGATGTTGTATTGGGGGTATTTAAGGAGCAAAGAAAACTTGAGGTAACAGACCAACTTGATAGGTACAAAATCTTGATGAATGGTATGACATTTAAGAATCTTGCTGAAGCAAAAGAAGTTATTGGTTTTTATTCTGTTGCAAATAAGAAGGCTTTAGAGGTAGCTAAGAGTGACATGAAAAGACTTAGATATAATTTTGTTGTTGGTTGTCCCTTTAAATGTCTTATCTCCAAGGAGGGACATAACCAAGGGTGCAATATAAAGACTTTACATGCTAAACATGAATGTGGGGAAGCATTTGAGAGCAAAAGAGCTACTCTTGCTACCTTAGATCATTATTTTAAGAGAAAGGTTCAAAATAATCCCAAGTACAAGGTGAAAGAAATGAAGAGTGACCTGGATGAGAGATTTAAGCTAAATGTGAGTCAGTCAAACTTAAAGAGAGTGAAAAGGAATAGTGTTAGAGAAACTAGAAGGTAGCTACTTAGATGAGTACAACAATTTGGAGGCATATGCCCAAGAATTGAGGGAGAGCAATCCTGGTTCTGATGTGGTTATCCAGATATCCAAGGATGCTTTGGAAGAAGGTAAAAGGAGATCCTTGAGGATGTATGTGTGCTTTCAGGCCCTCAAGAATGGCTTCAAAGCAGGTTTGAGGAATTTTATAAGACTTGATGTTACCTTTTTAAAAGGAAAATGCCAAGATATGTTGCTGGTGGTTGTGGCTCAAGATTTTGCTAAACATTTTTATCCATTAGCTTGGACTGTGGTAGACAAGGAAAACAGTAGAACTTGGCACTGGTTTATGAAGAACTTGAGGAGTTCTTTAGATTTGAAAGAATGTGAAGGAGTAACCTTCATGTTAGATATGCAGAAGGTACGTTAACTTTTTTCTTTTAAATTAGTTTTTTTCTTATAGTGACAACTACACTTATCCAGAATTGTTTGACATGCAGGGACTCTTAGACGTTGTTAGGAAAGTATGTCCAGAAACTCATCATAGATTTTATGTGAGGCACATTGAAGCAAATAAGTGTAAGATGTGGCATAGTGATGAGATGAAAAAGCTACTTTGGTGGTCTTCCTGGAGCACATATGAAGAAGAATTTAAGGATATGTTGAGGCAATAGGTGAAGTATCTGAGGATTGTGTGAAAGACTTGTTGAAGTATCCATCCTCTAGCTGGTGTAGAGCATATTTAGACACCCAATGCGAGAACTCAATGGTGGATAATAACTTCACAGAGTCTTTCAACTCATGGATTCTTGAATCCATACAATAGCCCATTGTGAAGATGCTTGAAACTATTAGAGTGAAGGTAAAATTAATTAACAGTAGACTGTTTTATTATACTGTTTCCTTTTACTTTTTTAAAAAAATAATCTATTTTTAATGTGATTGTTTTAATGTTACTATTTTTTATATGAAGCTAATGACTTTGTTAAAGGACCGTGGAGTTGAAGTAAGTAGCTGGAAAGATGACTACAATCCATATGCAATGGGGCTCTATAATGATTATAGAGAGATGGCACAAGATTGTACCTCCCTTGAAAGAGAGGGGTTATGAAGTATCACAAGGTACAGACAGACACACTGTTATTCTTGAGCTGCAAAAGTGCACATGTAGGATATGGGACTTGTTTGGCATTCCATGTCCTCACGCTATCGGGGCCTTCAATTACAAGAAGCTTGATCCAAAGACAGGGATTCACTGGTGGTATTCAAAAGAGGCATTCCAGTTGGTGTATCAACACAAGATCCAACCTGTTAGGGGTGAGAAATTTTGGAAGGTGGAGCCACATCATGCCATGGATCCACCACCCTTAGTAAAGATGGTGGGTAGACCAAAAGTCAAAAGGACAAGAGAAAAAGATGAGGCTATTAATAGGCAAGGCACGTGGGCAGCTTCTAGGAAAGGCCTTAAAATGCATTGTGGTTAATGTGGAAAACAAAATCACAATGAAAGAAAATGTTCAATGAAGGTAAAGACATTTAACAGTAGTTATTTTATTATTTCTGCTTGTTTAAAGACACTAACCAGTTTATTTAACCTTATGCAGCTACAAGGGATACCTCTGCCAGGGAAGGAACCCAGTGAACCATCTGAGTTTGTTATGATCACTAATCCTGGGTTTATACCTCAGTCAGGAACTCATCAGTTCACTCAAACTACTCAATCCAGTTAGCAGACAACTCAACAATACACTCAGATTACTCAGTCTAGTCGGCAGGCAACTCAGCAATGCACTGTGACTACTCAGTCCAGCCAGCAAGAAACTCAACAACAATGTGATATTTCTTATTCCAGTCAGCAAGCAACTCAGTCCAGTCAGCTTCCCACTCAGCAAGCCTGTGATGTTTCTCAACAACCAAGTCAAAAAAGAACCAAGTACACTCCAAGAAGACTAATTGATTCAGACTTTGGGACTGAACCTGACCCAGTATTGAGGCCTAAAGTTGTTTCTGGGATTATGACAAGGCTTCAAGTGACGAATAAACAGCAAAATACTGGGATAAGGATAATAAACTTCACAGGAGATCACACCGGTAGCTCACAACCAACAAATTTTCCATATTCCCCAACAAGGGCTACTTGGAAAGGCAAGCAAGCAATGACCAGAACTCAGCTACTAGGTGTGAAGGAGAGAAAAATTCGAAAGCATCAAACTAGAAAGGGAAAGGGGAAGTAAAGTAACAAGTTATTTGGGATGACTGTAATTGATAATTTATTTTTGTGATGATTGTAATTGACAGATAACTCACTTCTATGTTAAAAGCCAAGTGAATATTGTGATATTGGTGTAAGTTTTTGGCTCACATATTTACTTGTCTAATAGCTATATTTGTTAGGTAAATATTCTAGCAACAATGTATATTTGCATCTTTAATTAAGCTCCATAGTCGAGCCTTCTTTTGTGCCAACTTTATTGTCATTTCTCTTGTTAGGATAAATGATACTTTTAATAGATGGGCAGTCTCTTTGTAAGAACATTTCAAGTACATTTCAACTTGAACAAAATAACTTAAATTCAATAAAAACACATGAAACTGAAACAAGCATGATCATCAAAGAACCAAAATGACCATTACATTGCTCGTGACAATAAAATAACCAAACATCACTAACTTCTAGCCACTAAAATTAGAATAAAGACATCCCACGAAATAACAACAAAAAGCTTCATCCTTCGTAATTTATCCCCCATCATAGACATTGCCACTAAATTGGTTGAGTTAATGCCCTCCATTTCTGCCACAGTGTTCTTCCGTTTCACCTTTTCTTGACAAAAAGTCAGCCACCATCTTCTTCAAATAATTCTTTTCTACTTCTACACATTTCAATGAGTTATTCAAGTTGCTTATCACCATTATCACATGTGGTGGAATATTTTGGTCGCGCCATTCCCAAAGACCACATGACGATTCTTCATCAAAACGAGGGCATTTGTAGAATCTACGTCCAATATTTGTAGGAGTCTTAGCCATAAAATGATTAGCAATCAACCCGCAACCACATCGACGAGACAAATCACAAGCAACTGAATTTTCAAACATGGTGGGTTTGTATTTTCCAAAAAACAATAGCTTTTATAAGCAAAAGCAAGTTTAGAAGAGGAATGGAACAAAACAATTACGACATGGAAGGTGGAATCAATTTTGAGGAGGAAGAAAAATGGGAACTGCCCTAATTTGATGAAGAAATGGGGTTAAAATGAATTGGGTAGGTGAAATATATTTGTTTTACCATGGGTTGGTCCGTAAAATGGGGCGGGTGGATATTTGTGGCGGGTTGTAAGTGACCTGGGGCCATATAGCCACGTGGCACAATGAAATCGTGACAACGCATTAAATGGGGGGACCACGGATGGCTCCGTTAGTCGCGGGGTAATATCAAGCCCAAAGATAACGTTGAATGTATTCGGACAAATAGGTGGATGGAGCTCGATACTAAATCATTTGTGATACTACGGGGATATTTTTAGCCCTTTTTCGATTTATCTATTACTTGAAGGAAGGGTAAAATATTTATCATAATTGATTTTATTTTTCATTAAAAAGAAATGTAGATCTCTTTCATATTTGATAGATCTCTTTCTTTGGACAAAAAAATTATGGATCTATATAAATTAAGGTTCCCTCCTTTACACAACAGTACAATACAATACAATAACATTCACAATATAATCCTTTAGAGTTGAAGAATCATGTTTAGAGGGAGAATTTTTCTCCCAATATCTTTGTAGTCTCTTTTATATACTAGATGTTCTGCTCCTCCCATATGAACATAGTGTAAGATTTTCTTACGTTTATTGGTGGCCCAATAAGTTTAAGGCCCATAATTAATATTCAATTAATGAGCAAACCTCATCCGTCCGATCCGGTTACTTGATGGACGTATTGTATTAAGTGAGAACCTCTATAAATTGGTCATCTCCCCACACATTAGGGATACTGTATTTTTATTTCTCTCTTCCATCACTAAAGGCGGCGGTAACGTGAAGTTAGGTCAAGGGGCGAGAAATCAATTTAGATTAACGCTTCCGCTTCACGATAATAACTTCCACTTCAGGTATATTTTCTATAACCATTATATGTAAGATTATCATGTTCGAGATCCTGGTATGAATTAAAGTTTATGCTAACACATATGTCAATTGACCAAACCACATTATAATGTTATCTTTTAATACAATTCTCTTTGTTGCCTGGTCTATCATGTTAAAAGTTTATTTTGTTAGCTTCCGTATGATGCCTTGTTATTTTGATCCCAACAAGTGATATTAAAGCGCAAATGGTTTAGTGCGGTTGAAGATAGCTTTAAGGCAGGTTTAGACCAAGTTGTAGCAGTGATGAAGATCATGTGAAAAAGGTGGCTTTGTCAAGAAAATTTAGGCCAAATTAGGCAGAATTGGTAGGGTTTGCCTGATTTTCTTTTTATATTGGATTTACCTATTACTTGAAGGAAGGGTAAAACAGTTATCATAATTGTTTTTAATTCTTCTGAAAGGAAAATATAGATCTCTTTCATATTTGACAGATCCCTTTTGGAGTAAAATATGCACCTCTATAAATTGAGGATCCCTCCTTGTGACGACTCGGCCGGTCGTCTTAAGAATTTATGCCCCGATCCCCTATTAACTGCTTCCCCTAAGTTTATTTCTGCTATTTTGGTTTGCCGGGACGTTCGGTATTGAGTTTCGGAGAGTCTTGGGACACTTAGTCCCTAAATGAGAGCTTAAGTGTGGAAAAGTGGTCCGTAGTTGGAACAGTGTGAAGACGACTACGGAATGGAAATACGATGGTTCTGTTAGCTCCGTTAGGTGATTTCGGGGTTGGGAGCGTGTTCGGAATGTATTTTGGAAGTCCGTAGCTCATTTAGGCTTGAAATGCCGAAGTTTGAATTTTTGAAGTTTCCGATCCGATAGTGAGTTTTTGATCCGAGGGTCGGATTGGAATTTCAAAAGTTGCAGTAGCTCCGTCATGTCATTTGGGATGTGTGTGCAATGTTTCATGTCATTTGGACGTGTTTTGGTTAGGTTTTTGATCGAAAGCGTATTTTGATATAAGTTGAAGTTCTTTCTCGAATCCTTGTTTAATTCGAGTTTTCGGCGTTGTTTTAGGTGGTTTAAGGATTGGTAGTTTGAATAAGGTATTAGGTGTTATTTGTGCTTTTGGTTGAGGTCCTGGGGACCTCGGGGTGATTTCGGGTGGTTAACGGAGGAATTTTTGAAGTGTTGCAGCAGCTGGTTTTTTTTCTCTTCTGGTATTTTCGCTTCTGCGGCTTGGGAACCGCAGATGCGGAGTGGAGGACCGCAGAAGCGGTCTTGGTCAAGGCTGTCAGTTTCCGCATATGCGGTGCGTGATCCGCAGAAGCGGGACCGCATCTGCGAGGAATTTACTGCAGAAGCGGATTTGGGCATTTTAAGGAAAACCGCAGAAGCGGTTTGTCATGACCCAATTCCCAACCTGGTCGTGATGGCGCCTCTCGTGAAGACAAGGCCAGCCAACTAACCCAAATCCTTTCATTAACAATTATCAAACATAAATAAATAGAAGATACAACTTAATGGCATTTAAAATTTGTTAATTTCTACCCGACCGGGGTGTCACAAGTCACGAGCATCTAAAGAAACCTGAACACAACTACAGGGCCAATAATAATATATAAAGAAAAATTCTGCAAAATCAAAAGACAACATCCGGTGCCGCGAACGCTGGCGGTCACCTTGCTCAGCTACAATAGCCCTACCTTCAATCAGCTAATAACCCGCTACCGGGTGAACAATACCTGCAACTGCACGCGAGGTGCAGGGAGTAAAGTGAGTACTTCCAACTCAGTGGTAATAAGAGTAAATAATAACTGAGAGGCAAGAAATCACGTAAGAGCACTCCATCACGCTATATAGGACAGTACAACTCTCTTAGAAAAACAATGAAACCGTGAAAATCCTTTAGAAAATATCTGACTCAGTTTAAAACCTCTTTTGAAAACATCTTTTTCCAACAATCGAGCAAATGAATGCGTAATCAGATAGTGCAAGTCCGCACATAAGTCAGCCCCTCGGGCACAGCACTCCACAAACAATTAACACCAGGGCGTCTGGTAAGCAGTACAAGAAGTAGCATGGATGCCAATGATATGAGAGTGCTGAATGTCATGACACGTAGTACAAACAGGAACCAATGCATGAATGCAATGCAATGCATATAACCACTGCGGCGTGCAGCCCGATACATCTTGGTACCCGCGCTCACTGTGGGGGTTCAGACTCCGGAGGGGCTCCTACAGCCCAAGCGCAATATCATCATAGCATCGCTGCGGCGTGCAGCCCGATCCATCCTCAGTCCAGAACATGCAAATGAGCCACTCGGGCAATGTCAGGTAATAGTTTTAACTCAAAACATCAGAAAAATGCAATTTAAGTCTTTAAACTTTAGCAATATGACTACACATTTCAAAACAGGGTTTAACTCAGGACTGAAATCATTTAATATGCTAAGTGTCATGAAAACA
>NW_017673850.1:97889-117772 GCF_001879085.1 Nicotiana attenuata
CTATAACTCATAAGTCAACATCCGGTTGACTTTTCCAACTTAAGCCTTCCTTAAAGAGACTAAGTGTCTCATTTCTTATCAAAGCCAATCCAAATCAACTCTCACACACCACATACCGATAACGAAACATGAAGAAGCATAAAATGGGGGAAGCGGAGCAGTAATACATGAGACGACGGGTCGGGTCGTCACATCCTCCCCGACTTAAACCAACGCTCGTCCTCGAGCGTACCCAGATTTGTACTAGAAGCAGCCCAATAGCTGAATGACCTTACCAAGAATATACCCGGGGTGATCCCTTATCACCCTACCTCGCATAGGTCCGATAACACCATATAGCTGAAATTTCACAGTCCATCTAAACCATAAACCATAGAACCACATTGCACTTTCCGAACCCATACTCAATATCAGAACCTCACATCTGTACCCAGAATAAACCCGAACAAGCTGTAATAACCCATATTTGCAACCTCAGGTGAGACCATATGATATACCACACAATCCAAACACTCGAAACAATGGCCTCTATTCACAGCAATCGCCCACAATAATCGAATACCGATAGAAAACCCTTTTATTAGCTAAAGTCTTATTCCAACACTTCCATATACCGCCGACGGCAACTGAAACACGCGATAAACCGTAACCATCTCTCAGATCGACCATTCATGAAGCCACTTCCCTTTTGACTAATACCACCGCAGATTCCGAGCCGAACCTCGGTATTATCCTTCCAACAAGCTGAAATCAAATCCGTTCGTATTCATTAGTGACCCCAACGATCACCTCAAATTCAACACGCCACCCTGGTGATACGACACCTCAATACAGGCCTAAGCCACAACTTGCATAATGCACGCACCATTAAGGAACAGTCTGGACATACTCAAATCATGACAAATGACTCAAACGAAAAAGCTGTACCCCAAGCTCAACAGTACCATTACAACACTAAGCTGAGACCCCGTCTCACATCATAGAAATAGAGTACCTGAATCCTCCTCGAAAGGTCATAACTTCACGTGGCCTCGCCACAACGCGTGATCCTATCCAAACACTGTTACACATGAAGCACCTCAAGTTACCATGCTCAAAATAGGCAGCCACGCACAGATTTATGTCTGAAACCAAGCAATCCATCACACCCACGGTGAAGCAAGTAATATACACCATTCAATCCTGAAAGGACACAACCGACACGCTGTTCGCCAAGAAACACCCAATACGGACTTTCCTCAGAAACCAGGAAGCAAGGTATATAAGGTAATATATGGAAAACTATTCTCAACATCACACTGTTGCGGCGTGCAACCCGATCCAGATAACATACCCGTGGCGGCGTGCCACCCGATCCACACAAATATCTCACATAGGGAGATGCACATCGAACCAAATTTGCTCATTATAACAAAATACCGAGTATCGGTCGTAAGCATACTGAGTGCGTAATGGTATCTACATATAGCGTTGTAAGCTACAAAACTCAAACACAACTGAGGTCCCCCCCTCAACTTCCACTATGAATCTCGATAGCACCGCACTATATGTGCCCACAGTCCGAAAATCATAACGCCTCACAGCACAGAAAAAGAAACAACTCATAGATCTCCCCAGATCACTAACAAGTTCAATAACAATCGAATCCACCTGTCCCTCAACAATACAACTCAAGACTAACCAAGCTAACTCAAGCTAAATACGTAGCCACATTGGCCTGCCAACGAACTCAATACCAAGAAGCCCGAAGCTGCTCCTTCTACTACTATGACTCCTGCCAGAGCCGTACAATACGGTGCCCAGCACCAAATAAATACCGAAATCCAAAATCTCACCCGGCGACATGCCCGGCCACAAGAAACGCATCCGAAAAAGTCCCTCAATACCGGAACTAAATCAATGGTAGAACCTCTGCACTGACATCTGCCACGAAGGCCCAATTAAGAAAAGCAATCCTTCCCAGCCGTCCGCTGGCCTTTGGAATGCAACACACTCTGCTATAACATAATCCGATGCACCTCGCCACGCGGCCTGTGGCATTTTCCGACATAGTCCATGGCACAGTAGTCTCGAATAACCCAACACTGAGACAACCAGTCTACATCTCAACATCATATCCAAAATCTAACATACCAACGAAGAAAGATCCGCTCGGGCCGCTAACGGTATCGATACACACGGTTTACAACCACTGCATAGCCGGAACATGAGAACTCCCAGTCTCCGACTCCGTATAGCACACCAATCACTGAACCTGATCCCAGATTCCACCGTATGAACACATACGAAGAATTATTCACATCCTTAACATACCGATTCGGTCTACTATCAAGCTATTCCATCTATCTAATTTCCCTTTTGATTCATCATCCACTTGATATTTCTCCCTCGTTGTAGCATCACAATGCCTCAATTCAAGCTTACCACACGAGACTCGAACATAAGACCACACTGTCTAAGACCCATAGGCCACTGAATCCTCTCTCAATTGTTTCCCACGATTACCACATTCCCGAATACTTTACTCTGAAGAACTTTCTGCGAATCTAAATTCGCTTCCTTTACTTTCCAGGTACCGACACATAGGATCCCATGATCAACATAAAAATACCACAAGTCTTGACATTTTCTATTGAAAACACTACCTTTAGTCACATACACCACCTTAAAACACCTGAGTGTTACATGTAGATTCTTGAACACATTAAAACCTTTCTCGAGAGTCATTCACTCTTATTCATCTGCAATTTACCTGATTAACGAACAGAACCACTCGTGCTTTATTGGCACTCCGATACCGTGAAATGAGACCCTCATCCCAATACAACCAAGCACTTCCTGCTCTATGCACCGAGCATCCTCTACCAACAACAACTCTAGACATTCCGTAATTCTCATACCCTATGGAACATAATATAACCTTTGCTTCGCTCGTGCTATCATCGGCTCAATTTCTGCAACTAGAACTGATTCTCCAGCATACCTCGAGACGTAACCAACATAGCACATAACCGTGCAATCAGCTAATCAATAGCAACCTCCCCAACTTGGCTCAAAGCCATATATCAGGGCGTACTTAATAACCCATAATACTTTTACTCTAATGATGCCACAATATCATAGTGAGATTAAACTCAACTCATTTACGAGTTTGTGAAAACACAGATCATCTAGTACCGTAATCCTCTACACCTCTCGCATTCACCTCTACATTAGTTGAGTCCACTCTCTTAAGCGACCCGAATTCTCAGATTTCAATACACACCCTTCAATTACACATGAGATCTTCTAACATACACGTACAGATCTTTCCACTTAAGAACACTCCGCAGGAGATAACCCACCTGCTTCGCCTCAATTTAGTATTTCAGCACACCTTTCACCATCATATACGTTACACAGTCAATTTAGTCTTCCTGAGTCTGAACTCATACCGCCACATGTATTGCACTTTACTTTCCAACTAGGAGACACGAAAATATCCTTCACGCGCCCATAATTCGGGCTATACATCAAGCCACAATAGGAATCGAATCACTTAACAGTCCATCTATTATCCTGCAGACTTCTTCGTCATTACCAAGTCATATAGACACATCTCGCAGTACTAACATACTCATCACATGGATATCCAGCCGCCATTCCGGCTAATAGGGATAATACCGAACATATAAGTTTAAAACACTTGCTCATAAAATCAGCACCTCAGTGCTCAAGCCATAGGCAAAGATCCGGCCTCAAGTCCTCCAGACTAGCCCACCATACTCACACAGATTACCTCTCGCCCCACGATCAGGGAATCACAAGCCATCACATACAACACTGAGCGCTCATGTGCGCATACAGACGTGTGGAGGAATTTCAAGAGTTATATCTCAAGCTGAATCAAGTACGCACGATAAGAATTCCAAGAATGTGAAGTTTTCATAAAGGTTCTGCAGCCTCTCGAGGATAAATACAGACGTCTCCATACCGATCCGCGAGACTCTACTAAACCTGCTCATGACTTGTGAGACCTAGTAACCTAGGCTCTGATACCAACTTGTCACGACCCAATTCCCAACCTGGTCGTGATGGCGCCTCTCGTGAAGACAAGGCCAGCCAACTAACCCAAATCCTTTCATTAACAATTATCAAACATAAATAAATAGAAGATACAACTTAATGGCATTTAAAATTTGTTAATTTCTACCCGACCGGGGTGTCACAAGTCACGAGCATCTAAAGAAACCTGAACACAACTACAGGGCCAATAATAATATATAAAGAAAAATTCTGGAAAATCAAAAGACAACATCCGGTGCCGCGAACGCTGGCGGTCACCTTGCTCAGCTACAATAGCCCTACCTTCAATCAGCTAATAACCCGCTACCGGGTGAACAATACCTGCAACTGCACGCGAGGTGCAGGGAGTAAAGTGAGTACTTCCAACTCAGTGGTAATAAGAGTAAATAATAACTGAGAGGCAAAAAATCACGTAAGAGCACTCCATCACGCTATATAGGACAATACAACTCTCTTAGAAAAATAATGAAACCGTGAAAAATCCTTTAAGAAAATATACTGAACTCAGTTTAAAAACCTCTTTTAGAAAACTATACTTTTTCCAACTAATCAAGCAAATGAATGCGTAATCAGATAGTGCAAGTCCGCACATAAGTCAGCCCCTCGGGCACAGCACTCCACCAAATAATTAACACCAGGGCGTCTGGTAAGCAGTACAAGAAGTAGCATGGATGCCAATGATATGAGAGTGCTGAATGTCATGACACGTAGTACAAACATGAACCAATGCATGAATGCAATGCAATGTATATGACCGCTGCGGCGCGCAGCCCGATCCATTTGGGTACCCGCGCTCACTGGGGGTGTGTACGGACTCCGGAGGGGCTCCTACAGCCCAAGCGCAATATCATCATAGTATCGCTGCGGCGTGCAGCCCGATCCATATTCAGTCCAGATCAATGCAAATGAGCCACTCGGGCAATGTCAAGTAATAGCTTTTAACTCAAAACATCAGAAAATGCAATTTAAATCTTTAAACTTTAGCAATATGACTGCACATTTCAAAACTATGTTTAACTCAAGACTGAAGTCATTTAACATGCTAAGTGTCATGAAAACAGTGATAATAATCCCTAAAGGATTCAAATAATCGACACGAAGCCCAAAACATGGCAATCAAGTAGGTTTCAGTCAATTACGCAGTAAAATCAACAACCGGGACGGACCAATTCACAATCCCCAACGGTGCTCTACCCCACGCTCATACCTGGCGTGCAAGTCACCACAATAGAGCACTATGATGTGCAAATCCGGGGTTTTAAACCCTCAGGATATCATTTAAAAGTATTACTCACCTCGAACCGGTGAAATCTCTAGCTCGCGACGCCTTTGCCCCTCAAATCGGCCTCCACGCGCGTCGAATCTAACCAAAATCAGAGCGAATACATCACAATATGCTAAGGAAACATAACCCAATCGAAAAGACTCGAAAAACATCGAAAATCACGAAGTTGGCAAAACCCGAGCCCTGGGCCCACTTCTCGAAAAATCAGGAAATTACCATCACCGGATTCCTTACCTCGCCACGAGTTCATACATACCAAGAACTCCCAAATCCGACCTCAAATGGCCCTTCAAATTCAAAAATAAAAATCTCAAAACTCAAGCCCTAGTTCTTCCACTTTTAGCTTAATATCCATGAATTTCTAGGTGGATTTCACAATAGAAACGAGTTTTAAGTTCAAAAATCTTACCTCCAATCGATTCTCCTTGAATCCCTCTTCAATTTCCTTCAAAAAGCTCTCAAAAAGACCAACAATGGAGTAAATGAGCCCCAAAATCGCGACTGACGTGTTTTAAAACATTCTGCCCAGGTATTTACTCTTCGAGATCGCGGAAAATGCTTCGCGATCGCGAAGAACAATTTTTCCAGCCCAAAATTTACTCTTCGCGATCGCGGTCAACTCTTCGCGATCGCGATGAACAGTTCCTAGCTCTTCCGGACAGCCTCTAGTATAATGGTCATAACTTTTTGCACACAACTCCAAATTACAAATGGTTTGATGTTATGAATACTAGACACACAGGGCTATAATTTCACATGTTGCTCATTTCCTGAACCCTTATACATTGCGAGATATAAGCTTTCAAAGTCATCCCTGTGTATTAGAGACCTTCCCGGACAGCCTATAGTGTAACCACCATAACCTTTTGTACACAACTTCAAATTCCAATTAATTTATATTTCTGAAAACTAGACACAAAGGGCTATAATTTTTATTTTTGGATCATCTCCAANTTTTGTCCGAGTATTTTTTATATATATATATATATATATATATATATATATATCCCGCTGATGTAAAAGGATTTTTGAATTCTTATTATATACTGAACTTACTTTTCTGAATTCTCCATACCAAAAGAGTTAGCACAAATTCTCACCAATTTATATTCTATGATCAAGTTTCAACAATCTCACCATACTTTTAAACTTATTATATACTGAACTTACTCTGCACATTCACTTAGTTTCCCAGAGTTCTGGCTCTCAACAATCTTCAGAATTAGTGATTTGTTCTTATCGAGGAACTGACATTGGAAAAGAATAAGGCCAACTACTAAGTGAACATCAAATAACATGTAAAAATTCAAATAAACACTGCCTAACCCCAAATAAAAAATATGAGATCTGCCCGTATTATAAGGAATCAGAGGCGGATCCAGGATTTGAAGGTCAGGTGCACTTTTGCTTTCAACCAAAATCTACTTTGTATACGGGTATCACTACTAATATATTAGTATTTCCTAAAAACATATACATGTATTCATGAAGATTTTGCTGAACTTTCCGAGTGTTAGTGACCCCCTCACTTCATAACATAGGTCCACCTCTGTAAGGAACATACTTTTCAAATTTCAATGGGGAATCTCTATAAATTTGTATTTTAGCAACTGAAAACTAGGGCCGGTACATATATAATCCCTGCGTTCATTTTTACTTGTCCGCTATATTAAAAATACATTTTACACTGTACTAAATCAAGAAAAAGACAATCTTTTTTGTTTTGTTTTACCCTTATCATTAACTAATCATTCCTCAAATTATTTGCTAAGACTTTTAGATACATTGTATACATTGTTGTCACGACCCGGATTTCCCACCCTCGGGAGTCGTGATGGCGCCTACTAATGTGAGCTAGGCAAGCCAATTTCTGAATAGATTACCATTACCCATTTTTAAATTCGTTAACAGTTATAATCCAACAGTTAATAATCTACAAAATTTAACAAGCGAAAGACTTAAATTTCGAGTTTAGTAATACTGCTAATACCATTCCATGACAAAACTACCCTAGATTGGTGTCACAACTTCACAGACTGTCTAAGAGTACTAAATACAATCGTTGGAAAGAAATATAACACTGTTTGTCTCGAAAACATGAGATAACAGAATGAAATATAAGATAGAGGAGACGTCGTGTCACGACCCAATTTCCAACCCTGGTCGTGATGGCGCCTCTCGTGAAGACAAGGCTAGCCAACTAACCCAATTAACCTCTTTCAAATAATTAAACATAAATGAATAGCAAAATGCGCCTAAATGACACTAATTAACGATATCCACAACCCAACACAGCCCGACCGGGGTGTCACAAGTCACGAGCATCTAAAGGAGTCTGAACACTATTACAGGGCCAGTAATATACAAAACAAAAATCTGGAATCAAAGTCAAAGTCCGGTGCCGCGAACGCTGGCGGTCACCTTACTCAGCTACAATAGCCATACCTTCAATCATCTAAATAACCCGCTTCCGGGTGTACAATACCTGCAACTGCACGCGAGGTGCATGGAGTAAAGTGAGTACTTCCAACTCAGTGGTAATAAGAGTAAATAATAACTAAGAGGCAAGAAATCACGTAAGAGCACTCCATCACGCTATGTAGGACAGTACAACTCTCTCAGAAAAACAATGAAACCGTGAAAATCCTTTAGAAAATATCTGACTCAGTTTAAAACCTCTTTTGAAAACATCTTTTTCCAACAATCGAGCAAATGAATGCATAATCAGATAGTGCAAGTCCGCACATAAGTCAGCCCCTCGGGCACAGCACTCCACAAACAATTAACACCAAGGCGTCTGGTAAGCAGTACAAGAAGTAGCATGGATGCCAATGATATGAGAGTGCTGAATGTCATGACACGTAGTACAGACAGGAACCGATGCATGAATGCAATGCAATGCACATAACCGCTGCGGCGCGCAGCCCGATCCATTTGGGTATCCGCGCTCACTGTGGGGGTTCAGACTCCGGAGGGGCTCCTATAGCCCAACCGCAATATCAATATAATACCGCTGCGGCGTGCAGCCCGAGCCATCCATATATTCAGAAATCACTATAACACTGCTGCGGCGCGCAGCCTGATCCATGCTCAGTCCAGAAATGCACATAAGCCCTTTGGGCAATAATAAAATAGCAGTTCTCAGCTCAAAACGCCAGTAAAATATCATTTAAGTTTTCAAATCATGAAAAATGGCTGAATTTGCAAAACAGTATTAAAACTCTGGACCGAGGTCAAATAACATGCAAAGTAATGCAAAATCAGTGATATCAATCCTTGAAGGATTCAAATAATCGGCACGAAGCCCAAAACATGGCAATCAACCCAAATCATGATGATAACAAGTAGTTTCAGTCAAATACGTAGTAATTTCATCAATCGGGACGGACCAAGTCACAATCCCCAACGGTGCTCTACCCCACACTCATAGCTGGCGTGCAAGTCACCACAATACAACACTATGATGTGCAAATCCGGGGTTTCAAACCCTCAGGATATCATTTACAAGTATTACTCACCTCGAACCGGTGAAATCTCTAGCTCGCGACGCCTTTTCCCCTCAAATCGGCCTCCACACGCGTCGAATCTAACCAAAATCAGAGCGAATACATCACAATATGCTAAGGAAACATAACCCAATCGAAAAGACTCGAAAAACATCGAAAATCACGAAGTTGGCAAAACCCGAGCCCTGGGCCCACTTCTCGAAAAATCAAGAAATTACCATCACCGGATTCCTTACCTCGCCACGAGTTCATACATTCCAAGAACTCCCAAATCCGACCTCAAATGGCCCTTCAAATTCAAAAATAAAAATCTCAAAACTCAAGCCCTAGTTCTTCCACTTTTAGCTTAATATCCATGAATTTCTAGGGGGATTTCACAATAAAAACGAGTTTTAAGTTCAAAAATCTTACCTCCAATCGATTCTCCTTGGATCCCTCTTCAATTTCCTTCAAAAAGCTCTCAAAAAGACCAACAATGGAGTAAATGAGCCCCAAAATCGCGACTGACGTGTTTTAAAACATTCTGCCCAGGTATTTACTCTTCGCGATTGCGGAAAATGCTTCGCGATCGCGGAGAACAATTTTTCCAGCCCAAAATTTACTCTTCGCGATCGCGGTCAACTCTTCGCGATCGCGATGAACAGTTCCCAGCTCTTCCGGACAACCTCCAGTATATGGTCATAACTTTTTGCACACAACTCCAAATTACAAATGGTTTGATGTTCTGAAAACTAGACACATAGAGCTATAATTTCATATTTTGCTCATTTCCTGGCTCCTTATACATTGCGAGATATAAGCTTTCAAAATCAACCCTGTGTATTAGAGACCTTCCCGGGCAGCATAAAGTGTAACCACCATAACTTTTTGTACAGAACTTCAAATTCCAATTACTTTACATTTCTGAAGACTAGAGACAAAGGGCTAAAATTTTTATTTTTGGATCATCTCCAAATTCCTTATAGATTGTGAGATATAAGCTTCCGAAGTGGGATCAACGCAACAGGATATTTCTTCTCCGCGATCGCGAACGGCTTTCCGCAATCACGATTCATTGGCACATTTCTCACATTTTACTCACCGCGGTCGCGACCAATTCCCCGCGATCGCATAGAACACTGCTGTAGCCAAAAACCAGCAGTTAAAAATGGCCTAGAAATGGTCCGAAACCACCCCGAAACTAACCCGAGGCCCCCGGGACCCCAACCAAAAGCACGTACATGTCTAAAACATTATCCAAACTTGTTCCAATCATCAAAACACATCTAACAACACTAAAATCATCAATTCTCATCGGATTCAAGCCTAAGTTCTTTAAAAACTTTCGAAACATGCATTCGATCAAAAACCCAACCAAATGGCGTCCGAATGACTTGAAATTTTGCACACACATCACAAATCACATATCGAAGCTACAGGAACTCTCGGAATTCCATTCCGACCCTCGGATCAAAATCTCACCTATCAACAGGAATTCGCCAAAATACTAACTTCGCCAATTCAAGCCTAATTCTACACCGGATCTCTAAAATAAATTCCGATCGCACTCCTAAGTCACAAATCATCCCCCAAAGCTAATCGAATCACCGGAAATCACATCCGAGCCCTATAACTCATAAGTCAACATCCGGTTGACTTTTTCAACTTAAGCCTTCCTTAAAGAGACTAAGTGTCTCATTTCTTATCAAAGCCAATCCAAATCAACTCTCACACACCACATACCGATAACGAAACATGAAGAAGCATAAAATGGGGGAAACGGAGCAGTAACACATGAGACGACGAGTCGGGTCGTCACACGGTTGCATTTCCGCAGAAGCGAAACCGCATAGGCGGTTGTTGAACCGCAGAAGCGGACGCCGCATTTTTAGTGAAAGCTGCAGAAGCGGCATTTTTGTCCGCAGATGCGGTCCCTTGTCCGCAGAAGCGGAAATGCCTGTGCAAATATAGAAATTCCGAGGGTTAGATTTTATAAGTTAAAAAAATCAAATTGAGCTCGGGGAAGGGCGATTTTCAGAGGGTTTTGAAGAGAAAATTATTGGGTAACGTTTCTTTAATCCCTTCTAGTTATATTTCATTATTTTGTAGTTAAATCCATCATTAAAATTCGAATTTGGGATCAACAATTGGAAAATCGGGTGAAACTTCATAGGCTAAACTATTGGGTTTTTGAGTGGGTGTTTGACCTCCGATTTTGGAGATTTTTATATGGTTAGACTCGTGAGAGTACGAGGGTTCTGAAAATGTGAAAATTATTCGATTCTGAGACGTTGGCCTGAAGGGCATTTTGGTCATTTCACCTAATTTCACGTCGTAGCTTTGAATTAAATAGCAAAACCAGTTGTTTGCGATGTTATTTACAATGTGTAATTGAATTGAATAGATTTGGGCCATTTGGAGTCGGATACCCGTGGCAAGGGCGTGATTTCTAGTTGATTTTGAGCCGATTCGAGGTAAGTGGCTTGTCTAACTTTGTGTGGGGGACCTTTCCCCTTAGGAATTGTTATTTGATATTTGAGTGCCTTGTACGCGAGGTGACGAGCGCGTACTTGAGCCAATTGTTGAAAATCCAGTTTTTACTTAAGATATTGAGATTGAGTTTCTTCCATATTTGCCTTATTCTACCTGCAATTATAACTTGTGCTAGATTAGAAAAGCATGTTTAATTGATTTAACTTGCCTAATTGCTTAAGTTGCCTTGACTGTACTACGTGAAGCATGCTAAGCTAGTATCACATGTTGCTTGTCTTTTGTACTTCATTCGGTGTATCTTCTGGTTGTGATTGCGCATTTATATTGGGACTACGAATGTGGGATTCCGATAGCTCCCCCCTTTTGTTGTTTACTTTGGGACTACGGGTTCGATTCCCGATAGATCCCCCTGCACTTTTACTTTGGGACTGCGGGTTAGATTCCCGATAGATCCCCCTGCACATTGATAGTTGGACTACGGGATGGTATCCCGGGAGATCCTTCGGATATACACTTATGATGGACTAGGGACGGTATCCCGGGAGATCCACTGGACAGTTGAGAAAAGGATTACAGGACGGGATCCTGGGAGATCCTCATTGTTACCGTTGGTATTGAGCTGTACTTATTCTTTGGTTGCTCCGTTCTTGGTGTATTTGATATTGCCTTGTTTAGCTTGCCTTATTTCACTGTTGTACTCACTATTACTGCTCAATTTTCATATTGTTGAATGTATATTATATTGTTTAACCTCAGTAGGGCCCTGACCTTCCTCGTCACTACCCAACCGAGGTTAGGCTTGGCACTTACTGAGTACCGCTGTGGTGTACTCATGCCTTTCCTGCGCATGTTTTTCATGTGCAGATTATCCAGGTACCTCTACTCAAGTGCACTATCCTTGAGGCGAGGAGATACACGGAGACTTCGACGTATATCTGCAGCGTCCGCAGACCAGGAGTCTCTATTTTGTTCCAGCTTTAGTATTTAGTTTGTCCCTTTTCTCTCAGTTGTTTAGATATTCTGGAGTTTGAGCACAGCATTTCACCCTAGACGGACGGACAGTCCGAGCGCACTATTCAGATTCTTGAGGATATGCTTCGTGCGTGTGTGATTGAGTTTGGAGGGTCTTGGGATCATTTCTTGCCATTGGCGGAGTTTGCTTACAACAACAGTTATCAGTCTAGCATTCAGATGGAGCCGTATGAGGCTTTATATGGTAGGAGGTGTAGATCTCCGGTGGGTTGGTTTGAGCTGGGTGAGGCCAGGCTATTGGGCATAGAGTTGGTTCAGGATGCATTGGAGAAGGTTAAGGTGATTTAGGATAGACTCCGTACAGCCCAGTCCAGACAGAAGAGTTACGTGGACAGGAAGGTTCGTGATGTTTCATCTATGGTTGGTGAGCGGGTTCTGCTTCGGGTTTCACCTATGAAGGGCGTCATGAGGTTTGGGAAGAAAGGAAAGCTGAGTCCGAGGTTTATTGGCTCTTTTGAGATCTTGAGGCGAGTTGGGGAGGTTGCTTATGAGCTTGCATTACCTCCCAGTTTGGCCGGAGTTCATCCGGTATTTCATGTTTCGATGCTCTGGAGGTATCACGGTGATCCGTCGCACGTGTTGGATTTCAGTTCAGTCTAGTTGGACAAGGATCTATCCTATGTTGAGGAGCCAGTGGCTATATTGGACAGGCAGATCAGAAAGTTGAGGTCAATGAAACTGCTCCCTGATACGATCAAATAAGGAAGACGGGGAAACCACACAAGCTAGAACCCGACTGGGCTCTGAAAGATCCAATCTCACAAACTGGCTGGCTAAGGCCTGAACATCCATCGCCATAGGCCTCTCTGAAGCTGGTAAATATGCCAAACTCTCCGCTCGGCGACTCAAGGCATCCGCCACCACATTAGCCTTGCCCGGGTGATACAGGATAGTGATGTCATAATCCTTCAGCAACTCTAACCACCTCCTCTGACGCATATTAAGATCCTTTTAATTTAGGAAGTGCTGCAAGCTCCGATGATCAGTATAGATCTCACAAGGCACACCGTACAAATAATGACGCCAGATCTTCAAGGCATGAACAATGCCAGCTAACTCAAGGTCGTGGACAGGGTAATTCTTCTGGGGGACCTTTCCCCTTAGGAATTGTTATTTGGTACATGAGTGCCTAGTACGCGAGGTGACGAGCGCGTACTTGAGCCAATTGTTGAAAATCCGATTTTTACTTAAGATATAAAGATTGAGTTTCTTCCATATTTGCCTTATTCTACCTGCAATTATAACCTGTGCTAGATTAGAAAAGCATGTTTAATTGATTTAACTTGCCTAATTGCTTAAGTTGCCTTGACTGTACTACGTGAAGCATGCTAGGCTAGTATCACCTGTTGCTTGTCTTTTGTACTTCATTCGGTGTATCTTCTGGTTGTGATTGTGCATTTATATTGGGACTACGGATGTGGGATTCCGGTAGCTCACCCCTTTTGTTGTTTACTTTGGGACTACGAGTTCGATTCCCGGTAGATCCCCCTGCACTTTTACTTTTGGACTGCGGGTTAGATTCTCGATAGATCCCCCTGCACATTGATAGTTGGACTACGGGACGGTATTCGGGAGATCCTTCGGATATACACTTATGATGGACTACGGGACGGTATCCCGGGAGATCCACTGGACAGTTAAGAAAAGGATTACAGGACAGGATCCTGGGAGATCCTCATTGTTACCATTGGTATTGAGCTGTACTTATTCTGTGGTTGCGCCGTTCTTGGTGTATTTGATATTGCCTTGTTTAACTTGCCTTATTTCACTGCTGTACTCACTATTACTGCTCAATTTTCATACTGTTGAATGTATATTATATTGTTTAACCTCAGTAGGGCCCTGACCTTCCTCGTCACTACCCAACCGAGGTTAGGCTTGGCACTTACTGAGTACCGTTGTGGTGTACTCATGCCCTTCCTGCGCATGTTTTTCATGTGCAGATTATCCGGGTACCTCTACTCAGGCGCACTATCCTTGAGGCGAGGAGATACACGGAGACTTCGAGGTATATCTGCAGCGTCCGCAGACCAGGAGTCTCTATTCTGTTCCAGCTTTAGTATTTAGTTTAGCCCTTTTCTCTCAGTTGTTTAGATATTCTGGAGTTTGAGCAGCGTACTATGTTTCTGTTAGCCTGTGTTTCCCGTGAGTTTTCGAGTTTTGGGATTGAGTTGTAGACTTCCACATTCTGTTTTGAGTTGTATAGGCCGAGCGGCCTTATATGCAGTTATTATTTTAATATGTCTGGCTTTATTTTATCATTTCGCAAGTTAGGTTGTTATTTCCGCATTGTTAGGCTTACCTAATTGTAGGAACTAGGTGCCATCACGACATGTTCATGGAGGGTGAACTGTGGTCGTGACAAGTTGGTATCACAGCTCTAGGTTCATAGGAGTCACGGAACACAGGCCGATTTATTAGAGTCTCGCTGATCGGTACGGAGACGTCTGTACTTATCTACGAGAGGCTATGTAACTGTTTAGGAAAAATCTTCATTTCATTGAATTCCTTATCGTGCGATAGTTTTGGACATCAATTCTAAACTTCTGACTTCTATTCTCTCACAGATGGTGAGGACACGTGCTACTCGAGATGATCAGGCACCCGCGCCCCCTACTGCAGCCGTTAGAGGCCGGGGGCGAGGGAGAGGTCGAGGACGCGCACGTGGTGCAGCCAGAGCACCTGCGCGAGCTGCCGCCGAGGTACCACCAGTAGATCCAGTCGGAGCCCAGGCACCTGGCACATCTACTTCTGCCACTACTACTCCAGCGCTCCAGGAGACTTTGGCTCAGTTCATGAGCATGTACACCACCTTGGCTCAGGCAGGGTTGCTTCCCCTTACTGCAGCCACATCCAAGGCCGGGGGAGGAGCATAGACTCCCGCCGTCCGCACTCCTGAGAAGCGAGTGCAGGTTGAGATTACTCCCGCACCGCCTGCAGCGCCAGTTCAGCCCGAGGATAGGTCAGCTGCTTCAGAGGACGAGCAGCGGAGACTTGAGAGGTTCAAGAAGTATGATCCCCCAGTGTTCAGTGGATTAGCGTCAGATGATGCCTTGGGATTTCTAGAGGAGTGTCACCGCATTCTTCGCACTATGGGCATAGTGGAGTCCAGCGGGGTTTCCTTCACTGCCTTCCAGCTTCGGGGAGCCGCCTATGATTGGTGGCGCACTTATGAGATAGACAGTCCAGCCGAGGCTGCTACACTGACCTGGACCCAGTTCTCAGATATGTTCATGAGAGAGTTTGTCCCCCAGAGTCTCAGGGACGCATGGCGCGCAGAGTTTGAGCATTTGCGCCAGGGTGCTATGACCGTTTCGGAGTATGCTATCCGCTATACCAGGTTGGCCAGGCATGCACCGGCCTTGGTTGCTACAGTTCGTGAGAGAGTTTGCAGGTTCATTGAGGGTCTTATCCCACCCATCAGATCTAGCATGGCTCGAGAGTTGGAGATGGACATTCCTTATCAGCAGGTAGTGAGCATTGCTAGGAGGATTGAGGGTATGCTCGCCAGGGAGCGAGGGGAGAGGGAGGCCAAGAGGTCTCGAGAGTCGGGTCACTACTCTGGTGCCCGTACCCCATCAGCAGGTCGTTATGGCAGAGGTTATGCGGGTCGCCCCGTTCATTCAGCTCTTCCAGCAGCCAGCAGTGCTCCAGCTCCGCCTACACCTCAGGAGCCTTACTATGCACCTCCAGTTTCTAGCGCGCCTCCTGCGCGGGGTGCTTCCAAAGGTTAGTCCAGCAGACCTGGCCCTAGTCAGTCACAGCCACCGCGTCCTCCCAGAGCTTGTTTCGAGTGCGGTGATACACGCCACATGGTTAGGGACTGACCCAGACTTGGTAGGGGTGCATCTTCACAGACTGCTCAGCCACAGTGTGCTCCTCAGAGTTCTCAGGCCATGGTCACAGCTCCAGCTGCTACCCCATCTGCCCAGCCGGCTAGGGGCGGAGGTCGGGGAGATAGAGGTCGCCCTCGAGAGAGGGGCCGGGCCAGATATTATGCTATTCCTGCTCGTACCGAGGCTGTTGCCTCCGACTCCGTCATTACAGGTATTATACTGGTTTGTCACAGAGAGGCATCGGTTCTATTCGATCCGGGCTCTACTTATTCTTATGTGTCTTCTTACTTTGCTCCGCATTTGGGTGTACCTCGGGATTCTTTGAGTGCCCCCGTTTATGTTTCTACTCCTGTGGGGGATTCTCTTGTTGTGGACCGCATTTATCGGTCATGTCTGGTTACTATTCGTGGTTTTGAGACCAGAGCGGATTTATTGTTACTCGGTATGGTTGATTTTGATATTATCTTGGGCATGGACTGGTTGTCGCCCCATTTTGCTATTCTTGATTGTCACGCCAAGACCGTGACGCTGGCTATGCCAGGTATTCCGCGTATTGAGTGGAGTGGTACTTTAGATCACACTCCCAGTAGAGTTATCTCTTTTCTTAAAGCTCAGCGTATGGTTGAGAAGGGGTGTGCCGCGTATTTAGCCTATGTGAGAGATGTCAGTATTGACACCCCTTCTGTTGATTCAATTCCAGCGGTACGGGATTATCTCGATGTGTTTCCAGCTGATCTTCCGAGGCATGCTGCCCGATAGAGACATTGATTTTGGCATTGATCTGTTGCCGGGCACTCAGCCCATTTCCATTCCTCCGTATCGTATGGCTCCTCCTGAGTTGAAGGAGTTGAAGGATCAGTTGCAGGAATTGCTTGATAAGGGTTTTATTCGACCCAGTGTTTCGCCGTGGGGTGCTCCTGTCTTGTTTGTGAAGAAAAAGGATGGTTCCATGCGTATGTGTATTGATTATCGCCAGTTGAACAAGGTTACAGTGAAGAACCGTTATCCTTTACCTCGCATTGATGATCTGTTTGACCAGCTTCAGGGCGCACAGGTGTTTTCTAAGATTGACTTGCGCTCAGGTTACCATCAGTTGAAGATTCGGGAGCCAGATATCCCGAAGACTGCCTTCACGACTCGGTATAGTCATTATGAGTTCCTTGTTATGTCATTTGGGCTGACCAATGCCCCAGCAGCTTTCATGCATTTGATGCACAGTGTGTTCAGGCCATATCTCGGCTCATTTGTTATTGTTTTTATTGATGATATTCTGGTGTATTCCCAGAGTCGGGAAGATCATGAGCAGCACCTGAGGACCGTGCTTCAGACCCTGAGAGAGAAGAAGTTATATACAAAGTTCTCAAAATGTGAGTTTTGGTTAAGTTCTGTGGCATTCTTAGGCCACGTGGTTTCGAGTGAGGGCATTCGGGTGGATCCGAGGAAGGTAGAGGCCGTGCAGAGTTGGCCCAGGCCATCCTCAGCGATAGAGATTCGCAATTTCCTTGGTTTGGCGGGCTACTACCGTCGTTTTGTGGAGGGATTTTCATCGATTGCGGCCCCTATGACTAGATTGACCCAGAAGGGTGCCCCATTTCAGTGCACAGAGGAGTGTGAGGCGAGCTTTCAGAAGCTCAACACAGCTTTGACTACAGCCCCAATTTTGATATTGCCTACCGGTTCGGGGTCTTATACTATTTATTGTGATGCCTCGAGAGTTGGCCTCGGAGCGGTGTTGATGCAGGACGATAGGGTGATTGCCTACGCGTCTAGACAGTTGAAGATACATGAGAAGAATTACCCTGTCCACGACCTTGAGTTAGCTGCTATTGTTCATGCCTCGAAGATCTGGCGTCATTATTTGTACGGTGTGCCTTGTGAGATCTACACTGACCACCGGAGTCTGCAACACTTGTTCAAGCAAAAGGATCTAAATTCGCGCTAGAGGAGATGGTTAGAGTTACTGAAGGACTATGATATTACTATTCTGTATCACCCGGGCAAGGCCAATGTGGTGGCGGATGCCTTGAGTCGCCGGGCGGAGAGTTTGGGGAGTTTGGCATATTTACCAGCTTCAGAGAGGCCTATGGTGATGGATGTTCAGGCCTTAGCCAGCCAGTTTGTGAGATTGGATCTTTCGGAGCCCAGTCGGGTTCTAGCTTGTGTGGTTTCCCGGTCTTCCCTAATTGATCGTATCAAGGAGCGGCAGTATGATGACCCTCATTTGCTTGTCCTTAAGGACAAGGTCCAGCATGGCGATGCCAGAGATGTGACCATCGGAGATGACGGGGTATTGAGGATGCAGGGCCGAATTTGTGTGCCCAATGTCGATGAGCTTCGAGAGTTGATTTTAGCAGAGGCCCATAGCTCGCGGTATTCCATCCATCCGGGTGCCGCGAAGATGTATCAGTACTTGAGGCAGCACTATTGGTGGAGGCGGATGAAGAAAGATATAGTTGGGTATGTGTCTAGATGCCTCAACTGCCAGCAGGTGAAGTATGAGCACTAGCGACCGGGTGGGTTGCTTCAGCGGATAGAGATTCCGGAGTGGAAATGGGAGCGCATCACCATGGACTTTGTATCGGGACTCCCACGGACATTGAAGAAGTTCGATGCCATTTGGGTTATTGTGGATCGGCTGACCAAGTCCGCTCATTTCATTCCTGTGTGCACAACTTATTCATCGGAGCGGTTAGCGGAGATTTATATCCGGGAGATCGTTCGTCTGCATGGTATTCCAGTTTCTATTATTTCAGACAGAGGTACTCAGTTTACATTGCGGTTCTGGAGAGCCGTGCAGCAGGAGCTAGGTATAGGGTGGAGTTGAGCACAGCATTTCACCCCCAAACGGACGGACAGTCCGAGCGCACTATTCAGATTCTTGAGGATATGCTCCGTGCGTGTGTGATTGAGTTTGGAGGGTCTTGGGATCAGTTCTTGCCATTGGCGGAGTTTGCTTACAACAACAGTTATCAGTCCAGCATTCAGATGGCGCCGTATGAGGCTTTATATGGTAGGAGGTGTAGATCTCCGGTGGGTTGGTTTGAGCCGGGTGAGGCCAGACTATTGGGCATAGAGTTGGTTCAGGACGCATTGGAGAAGGTTAAGATGATTCAGGATAGACTCCGTACAGCCCAGTCCAGACAGAAGAGCTACGCGGACAGGAAGGTTCGTGATGTTTCGTATATGGTTGGTGAGCGAGTTCTGCTTCGGGTTTTACCTATGAAAGGCGTCATGAGGTTTGGGAAGAAAGGAAAGTTGAGTCCGAGGTTTATTGGCCCTTTTGAGATTTTGAGGCGAGTTAGGGAGGTTGCTTATGAGCTTGCCTTACCTCCCAGTTTGCCCGGGGTTCATCCGGTATTTCATGTTTCGATGCTCCGTAGGTATCACGGTGACCCGTCGCACATGTTGGATTTCAGCTCAGTCCAGTTGGACAAGGATCTATCCTATGTTGAGGAGCCAGTGGCTATATTGGACAGGCAGATCAGAAAGTTGAGGTCAAAGAACATTGCTTCAGTAAAGGTTCAGTGGCGGGGTCAGCCGGCCGAGGAGGCGACCTGGGAGACCGAGCAGGATATGCACAGCAGTTACCCTCATCTTTTCACTACTTCAGGTATGTCTTTATGCTCGTTCGAGGACGAACGAATGTTTAAGTGTAGGAGGATGTGACGACCCGACCGGTCGTCTTAA